>NW_027458335.1:0-56638 GCF_050624435.1 Tenrec ecaudatus | reverse complement strand
TATCCTAAGCCTAGGGGTGCCCTAGCCTTAGGCTAGGGGAGCCCTAGCCGTAGCCTAAGCCTAGGGGCTCCCTAGCCTAAACGTAGGGGTGCCCTAGCCTAAGCCTATGAGTGCCCTAGCCTTGGGCTAGGGGAGCCCTAGCCTTAGCCCAAGCCTAGGGGTGCCCCAGCATAAGCCTAGGGGTGCCCTAGTCTACGTCTAGGGGTGCCCTAGCTTAAGCATAGGGGGGCTCTAACCAAAGTCTAGGCTTTCCCTACCTAAGCCTAGGGGTGCCCTAGCCTAAGCCTAGGATTGCCCTAGCCTAAGCCTAGGGGTGCCATAGCCTGAATCTAAGGGTGCCCTAGCCTGAGGCTAGGGGAACCGTAGCCTTAGCCTAAGCTTAGGGGTGCCCTAGCCTAACCCTAGGGGTGCCCTAGCCTAAGCCTAGGGGTGCCCTGGCCTAAGCCTAGGGGTGCCCTAGCCTAAGCCTAGGGGTGCCCTAGCCTTAGGCTAGGGGAGCCCTAGCCTTAGCCTAAGCCTAGGGGTGCCCTAGCCTAAGCCTAGGAGTGCCCTTCCCTAAGCCTAGGGGTGCAATAGCCTTAGGCTAGGGAAGCCCTAGCCTTAGCCTAAGCCTAGGGGTGCCCTAGCCTAAGACTAGGGGGGACCTAGCCTAAGCTTATGGGTGCACTAGCCTAAGCCTAGGGGTGCACAAGCCTAAGCCTAGCGGTGCCCTAGTGTTAGGCTATGGGAGCCCTAGCCTTACCCTAAGCCTAGGGGGGCCCTAGCCTAAGCCTAGGGGTGCCCTAGTCTAAGCCTAGGGGTGCCCTAGCCTTAGGCTAGGGAAGCCTTAGCCTTAGCCTAAGCCTAGGGGTGCCCTAGCCTAACCCTGGGGTGCCCTAGCTTAAGCCTAGGGGTGCCCTAGCCTAAGCGTAGGGGAGCCCTATCCTAAGCCGAGGGGTGCCCTAGCCTAAGGCTAGGGGTGCCCTAGCCTTTGTCTAGTGGAGCCCAAGCCTTAGCTTAAGCCTAGCGGTGCCCAAGCCTAAGCCTAGGGGTGCCCTAGCCTAAGCCTAGGGGTGTCCTATCCTAAGCCTAGGGGTGCCCTAGCCTTAGGCTAGGGGAGCCCTAGCCGTAGCCTAAGCCTAGGGGCTCCCTAGCCTAAACGTAGGGGTGCCCTAGCCTAAGCCTATGAGTGCCCTAGCCTTGGGCTAGGGGAGCCCTAGCCTTAGCCCAAGCCTAGGGGTGCCCCAGCATAAGCCTAGGGGTGCCCTAGTCTACGTCTAGGGGTGCCCTAGCTTAAGCATAGGGGGGCTCTAACCAAAGTCTAGGCTTTCCCTACCTAAGCCTAGGGGTGCCCTAGCCTAAGCCTAGGATTGCCCTAGCCTAAGCCTAGGGGTGCCATAGCCTGAATCTAAGGGTGCCCTAGCCTGAGGCTAGGGGAACCGTAGCCTTAGCCTAAGCTTAGGGGTGCCCTAGCCTAACCCTAGGGGTGCCCTAGCCTAAGCCTAGGGGTGCCCTGGCCTAAGCCTAGGGGTGCCCTAGCCTTAGGCTAGGGGAGCCCTAGCCTTAGCCTAAGCCTAGGGGTGCCCTAGCCTAAGCCTAGGAGTGCCCTTCCCTAAGCCTAGGGGTGCCATAGCCTTAGGCTAGGAAGCCCTAGCCTTAGCCTAAGCCTAGGGGTGCCCTAGCCTAAGACTAGCGGGGACCTAGCCTAAGCTTATGGGTGCACTAGCCTAAGCCTAGGGGTGCACAAGCCTAAGCCTAGCGGTGCCCTAGTGTTAGGCTATGGGAGCCCTAGCCTTACCCTAAGCCTAGGGGGGCCCTAGCCTAAGCCTAGGGGTGCCCTAGTCTAAGCCTAGGGGTGCCCTAGCCTTAGGCTAGGGAAGCCTTAGCCTTAGCCTAAGCCTAGGGGTGCCCTAGCCTAACCCTGGGGTGCCCTAGCTTAAGCCTAGGGGTGCCCTAGCCTAAGCGTAGGGGAGCCCTATCCTAAGCCGAGGGGTGCCCTAGCCTAAGGCTAGGGGTGCCCTAGCCTTTTTCTAGTGGAGCCCAAGCCTTAGCTTAAGCCTAGCGGTGCCCAAGCCTAAGCCTAGGGGTGCCCTAGCCTAAGCCTAGGGGTGTCCTATCCTAAGCCTAGGGGTGCCCTAGCCTTAGGCTAGGGGAGCCCTAGCCGTAGCCTAAGCCTAGGGGCTCCCTAGCCTAAACGTAGGGGTGCCCTAGCCTAAGCCTATGAGTGCCCTAGCCTTGGGCTAGGGGAGCCCTTGCCTTAGCCCAAGCCTAGGGGTGCCCCAGCATAAGCCTAGGGGTGCCCTAGTCTACGTTTAGGGGTGCCCTAGCTTAAGCATAGGGGTGCTCTAACCAAAGTCTAGGCTTTCCCTACCTAAGCCTAGGGGTGCCCTAGCCTAAGCCTAGGATTGCCCTAGCCTAAGCCTAGGGCTGCCCTAGCCTAAGCCTAGGGGTGCCCTACCCTAAGCCTAGGGCTGCCCTAGCCTACGCCTAGGGGTGCCCTAGCCTAAGCCTAGAGGTGCCCTAGCCTTAGGCTAGGGGAGCCCTAACCTTAGCTTCAGCCTAGGGGTGCCATAGCCTAAGCGTAGGGGTGTCCTAGCCTAAGCCTAGGGGTGCCCTAGCCTTAGGCTAGGGGAGCCCTAGCCTTAGCCTAATCCTAGGGGTGCCCTAGCCTAAGCCTAGGAGTGCCCTAGTATAAGCCTAGATGTTCCCTATCATAAGCCTAGGGGTGCCCTAGCCAAAGCCTAGGGGTGCCCTAGCCTTAGGCTAGGGGAGCCCTAGCCTTAGCCTAAGCATACGGGTGCCCTAGCTTAAGCCTAGGGGTGCCCTAGCCTAAGCCTAGGGGTGCCTTAGCCTTAGGCTAGGGGAGCCCTAGCCTTAGCCTAAACCTAGGGGTGCCATAGCCTAAGCCTAGGGGTGCCCTAGCATTAGGCTAGGGGAGCCCTAACCTTAGCCTAAGAGTAGGGGTGCCCTAGCCTAAGACTAGGGTGCCAAAACTAAGCTTAGTGGTGCCCTAGCCTAAGCCTAGGGGTGCCCTAGCCTGAGCCTAGGGGTGCCCTAGCCTGAGGCTCGGGGAACCCTAGCCTTAGTCTACCCTAGTATTGCCCTAGCCTAAGCCTAGGGGAGCCATAGCCTGAGTCTAAGGGTAGCCTAGCCTGAGGCTAGGGGAACCGTAGCCTTAGCCTAAGCTTAGGGGTGCCCTAGCCTAAGACTAGGGGTGCCCTAGCCTAAGCCTAGGGGTGCCCCAGCATAAGCCTAGGGGTGCCCTAGTCTACGTCTAGGGGTGCCCTAGCTTAAGCATAGGGGGGCTCTAACCAAAGTCTAGGCTTTCCCTACCTAAGCCTAGGGGTGCCCTAGCCTAAGCCTAGGATTGCCCTAGCCTAAGCATAGGGGTGCCATAGCCTGAATCTAAGGGTGCCCTAGCCTGAGGCTAGGGGAACCGTAGCCTTAGCCTAAGCTTAGGGGTGCCCTAGCCTAACCCTAGGGGTGCCCTAGCCTAAGCCTAGAGGTGCCCTGGCCTAAGCCTAGGGGTGCCCTAGCCTAAGCCTAGGGGTGCCCTAGCCTTAGGCTAGGGGAGCCCTAGCCTTAGCCTAAGCCTAGGGGTGCCCTAGCCTAAGCCTAGGAGTGCCCTTCCCTAAGCCTAGGGGTGCAATAGCCTTAGGCTAGGGAAGCCCTAGCCTTAGCCTAAGCCTAGGGGTGCCCTAGCCTAAGACTAGGGGGGACCTAGCCTAAGCTTATGGGTGCACTAGCCTAAGCCTAGGGGTGCACAAGCCTAAGCCTAGCGGTGCCCTAGTGTTAGGCTATGGGAGCCCTAGCCTTACCCTAAGCCTAGGGGGGCCCTAGCCTAAGCCTAGGGGTGCCCTAGTCTAAGCCTAGGGGTGCCCTAGCCTTAGGCTAGGGAAGCCTTAGCCTTAGCCTAAGCCTAGGGGTGCCCTAGCCTAACCCTGGGGTGCCCTAGCTTAAGCCTAGGGGTGCCCTAGCCTAAGCGTAGGGGAGCCCTATCCTAAGCCGAGGGGTGCCCTAGCCTAAGGCTAGGGATGCCCTAGCCTTTGTCTAGTGGAGCCCAAGCCTTAGCTTAAGCCTAGCGGTGCCCAAGCCTAAGCCTAGGGGTGCCCTAGCCTAAGCCTAGGGGTGTCCTATCCTAAGCCTAGGGGTGCCCTAGCCTTAGGCTAGGGGAGCCCTAGCCGTAGCCTAAGCCTAGGGGCTCCCTAGCCTAAACGTAGGGGTGCCCTAGCCTAAGCCTATGAGTGCCCTAGCCTTGGGCTAGGGGAGCCCTAGCCTTAGCCCAAGCCTAGGGGTGCCCCAGCATAAGCCTAGGGGTGCCCTAGTCTACGTCTAGGGGTGCCCTAGCTTAAGCATAGGGGGGCTCTAACCAAAGTCTAGGCTTTCCCTACCTAAGCCTAGGGGTGCCCTAGCCTAAGCCTAGGATTGCCCTAGCCTAAGCCTAGGGGTGCCATAGCCTGAATCTAAGGGTGCCCTAGCCTGAGGCTAGGGGAACCGTAGCCTTAGCCTAAGCTTAGGGGTGCCCTAGCCTAACCCTAGGGGTGCCCTAGCCTAAGCCTAGGGGTGCCCTGGCCTAAGCCTAGGGGTGCCCTAGCCTAAGCCTAGGGGTGCCCTAGCCTTAGGCTAGGGGAGCCCTAGCCTTAGCCTAAGCCTAGGGGTGCCCTAGCCTAAGCCTAGGAGTGCCCTTCCCTAAGCCTAGGGGTGCCATAGCCTTAGGCTAGGGAAGCCCTAGCCTTAGCCTAAGCCTAGGGGTGCCCTAGCCTAAGACTAGGGGGGACCTAGCCTAAGCTTATGGGTGCACTAGCCTAAGCCTAGGGGTGCACAAGCCTAAGCCTAGCGGTGCCCTAGTGTTAGGCTATGGGAGCCCTAGCCTTACCCTAAGCCTAGGGGGGCCCTAGCCTAAGCCTAGGGGTGCCCTAGTCTAAGCCTAGGGGTGCCCTAGCCTTAGGCTAGGGAAGCCTTAGCCTTAGCCTAAGCCTAGGGGTGCCCTAGCCTAACCCTGGGGTGCCCTAGCTTAAGCCTAGGGGTGCCCTAGCCTAAGCGTAGGGGAGCCCTATCCTAAGCCGAGGGGTGCCCTAGCCTAAGGCTAGGGGTGCCCTAGCCTTTTTCTAGTGGAGCCCAAGCCTTAGCTTAAGCCTAGCGGTGCCCAAGCCTAAGCCTAGGGGTGCCCTAGCCTAAGCCTAGGGGTGTCCTATCCTAAGCCTAGGGGTGCCCTAGCCTTAGGCTAGGGGAGCCCTAGCCGTAGCCTAAGCCTAGGGGCTCCCTAGCCTAAACGTAGGGGTGCCCTAGCCTAAGCCTATGAGTGCCCTAGCCTTGGGCTAGGGGAGCCCTTGCCTTAGCCCAAGCCTAGGGGTGCCCCAGCATAAGCCTAGGGGTGCCCTAGTCTACGTTTAGGGGTGCCCTAGCTTAAGCATAGGGGTGCTCTAACCAAAGTCTAGGCTTTCCCTACCTAAGCCTAGGGGTGCCCTAGCCTAAGCCTAGGATTGCCCTAGCCTAAGCCTAGGGCTGCCCTAGCCTAAGCCTAGGGGTGCCCTACCCTAAGCCTAGGGCTGCCCTAGCCTACGCCTAGGGGTGCCCTAGCCTAAGCCTAGAGGTGCCCTAGCCTTAGGCTAGGGGAGCCCTAACCTTAGCTTCAGCCTAGGGGTGCCATAGCCTAAGCGTAGGGGTGTCCTAGCCTAAGCCTAGGGGTGCCCTAGCCTTAGGCTAGGGGAGCCCTAGCCTTAGCCTAATCCTAGGGGTGCCCTAGCCTAAGCCTAGGAGTGCCCTAGTATAAGCCTAGATGTTCCCTATCATAAGCCTAGGGGTGCCCTAGCCAAAGCCTAGGGGTGCCCTAGCCTTAGGCTAGGGGAGCCCTAGCCTTAGCCTAAGCATACGGGTGCCCTAGCTTAAGCCTAGGGGTGCCCTAGCCTAAGCCTAGGGTGCCTTAGCCTTAGGCTAGGGGAGCCCTAGCCTTAGCCTAAACCTAGGGGTGCCATAGCCTAAGCCTAGGGGTGCCCTAGCATTAGGCTAGGGGAGCCCTAACCTTAGCCTAAGAGTAGGGGTGCCCTAGCCTAAGACTAGGGTGCCAAAACTAAGCTTAGTGGTGCCCTAGCCTAAGCCTAGGGGTGCCCTAGCCTGAGCCTAGGGGTGCCCTAGCCTGAGGCTCGGGGAACCCTAGCCTTAGTCTACCCTAGTATTGCCCTAGCCTAAGCCTAGGGGAGCCATAGCCTGAGTCTAAGGGTAGCCTAGCCTGAGGCTAGGGGAACCGTAGCCTTAGCCTAAGCTTAGGGGTGCCCTAGCCTAAGACTAGGGGTGCCCTAGCCTAAGCCTAGGGGTGCCCTAGCCTAAGCCTAGGGGTGCCCTGGCGTAAGCCTAGGGGTGCCCAATCCTAAGCCTAGGGTTGCCCTAGCCTAAGCCTTGGGGTGCCCTAGCCTAAACCTAGCGGTGCCCTAGCCTAAGCCTAGGGGTGCCCTAGCCTAAGACTAGGGGTGCCCTAGCCTAACCCTAGGGGTGCCATAGCCTTAGGCTAGGGGAGCACTAGCCTTAGCATAAGCCTAGGGGTGCCGTAGCCTAAGCTTAAGGGTGCCCTATCCTAAGCCTAGGGGTGCCCAGGCCGAAGGCTAGGGGAGCCCTAGCCTTAGCCTAAGCCTATGGCTGCCCTAGCCTAAGCCTAGGGGTGCCCTAGCCTAAACCTAGGGGTGCGCTAGCTTATCCCTAGGGGTGCCCTAGCCTTAGGCTAGGGGAGCACTAGCCTTAGCTTGAGCAGAGGGGTGCCCTAGCCTAAGCCTAGGGGTGCCCCACCCTAAGCCTAGGGGTGCCCTAGCCTAAGCCTAGGCGTGCCCTAGCCTTATGCTAGCTGAGCCCTAGCCTTAGCCTAAGCCTAGGGGTGCCCTAGCCTAAGCCTACGGTGCCCTAGCCTAAGCCTAGGGGTGCCCTTGCCTAAGCCTATGGGTGCCCTACCTAAGACTAGGGGTGCCCCAGCCTAAGCTTAGGGGTGCACTAGCCTAAGCCTAGGGGTGCCCTAGCCTAAGCCTAGGGGTGCCCTAGGGTTAGGCTAGGGGAGCCTTAGCCTTACCCTAAGACTAGGGGTGCCCTATCATAAGCTTATGGGGGCCCTAACCTAAGCCTAGGGGTGCCCTAGCCTAAGCCTAGGGGTGCTCTAGCCATAGGCTAGGCAAACCCTAGCCTTAGCTTAAGCCTAGGGCTGCCGTAGCCTAAGCCTAGGGGTGCCCAAGCCTAAGACTAGGGGTGCCAAGCCTAAGCCTAGGGGTGCCCTAGCCTAAGCCTAGGTCTGTCCTAGCCTAAGCCTAGGGCTGCCCTAGCCTTAGCCTAAGCCAAGGGGTGCCCTAGCCTAAGCCTAAGGGTGCCCTAGCCTAAGCCTATAGGTGCCCTAGCCTAAGCTTAGGGGTGCCCTAGCCTGAGTCTCGGGGTGCCCAAACCTGAGGCTAGTGGAGCCGTTGCCTTAGCCTAAGTGTAGGGGTGCCCTAGCCTAAGCCTAGGGGTGCCCTACCTAAGCCTAGGGGTGCCCTAGTCTTAGGCTAGGGGTTCCCGAGCCTAAGACTACGTGTGCCCTAGCCTGACGCTAGGGGAGCCGTAGCCTTAGTCTATCCTAGGATTGCCCTAGCCTAAGCCTTGGGGTGCCAAAGCCTAAGTCTAGGGGTGCCCTAGCCTGAGCCTAGGGGAGCGGTAGCCTTAGCCTAAGCCTAGGGGTGCCCTAGCCTAAGCCAAGGGTGCCCTAGCCTTAGCCTAAGCCTAGGGCTGCCCTAGCCTGAGCCTACGGGTGCCCTAGACTGAGGCTAGGGGAGCCCTAGCCTTAGTCTAGCCTAGGATTACCCTAGCCAAAGCCTAGGGGTGCCATAGCCTGAGTCTAGGGGTGCCCTAGCCTGAGGCTAAGGGAGCCGTAGCCTTAGCCTTAGCCTAGGGGTGCCCTAGCCTAAGCCTAGGGGTGCCCTAGCCTTAGGCTAGGGGAGCCCTAGCCTTAGCCTTAGCCTAGGGGTGCCCTAGCCTAAGAATGTGGGTGCCCTAGCCTGAGCCTAGGGGTGCCCTAGCCTAAGCCTAGGCGTGCCCTAGCCTAAGCCTAGGGGTTCCCTAGCCTAAGGCTAGCGGTGCCCTAGCTTAAGCCTAGGGGTGCCCTAGCCTTAGGCTAGTGGAGCCCTAGCCTTAACCTAAGCCTAGGGGTTCCATACCCTCATCCTAGGGGTGCCCTAGCCTAAGCCTAGGGGTGCCCTAGCCTTAGGCTAGGCGAACCCTAGCCTTAGCTTAAGCCTAGGGCTGCCCTAGCCTAAGCCTAGGGGTGCCCAAGCCTAAGCCTAGGGGTGCCAAGCCTAAGCCTAGGGGTGCCCTAGCCTTAGCCTAGGTCTGTCCTAGCCTAAGCCTAGGGTTGCCCTAGCCTAAGCCTAGGGGTGCCCTAGCCTGAGCCTAGGGGAGCCCTAGCCTTATTCTACCCTAGGATTGCCCTAGCCTAAGCCTAGGGGTGCCATAGCCTGAATCTAAAGGTGCCCTAGCCTGAGGCTAGGGGAACCATAGCCTTAGCCTAAGCTTAGGGGTGCCCTAGCCTAACCCTAGGGGTGCCCTAGCCTAAGCCTAGGGGTGCCCTGGCCTAAGCCTAGGGGTGCCCTAGCCTTAGGCTAGGGGAGCCCTAGCCTTAGCTTAAGCCTAGGGGTGCCCTAGCCTAAGCCTAGGAGTGCCCTTCCCTAAGCCTAGGGGTGCCATAGCCTTAGGTTAGGGGAGCCCTAGCCTTAGCCTAAGCCTAGGGGTGCCCTAGCCTAAGACTAGGGGGGCCCTAGCCTAAGCTTATGGGTGCACTAGCCTAAGCCTAGGGGTGCCCTAGCCTAAGCATAGGGGTGCCCTAGCCTAAGCCTAGGGGTGCCCTAGCCTAAGGCTAGGGGTGCCCTAAACTAAGCCTAGGTGTGTCCTAGCCTAAGCCTAAACCTAGGGGTGCCCTAGGCTAAGCCTAGGGGTGCCCCAGCCTACGCCTTGGGTGCCCTAGCCTTAGGCTAGGGGAGCCCTAGCTTTATCCTAAGCCTAGGGGTGCCCTAGCCAAAGCCTAGGGGGACCCTAGCCTAAGCCTAGGGGTGCCCTAGCCTAAGCCTAGGGGTGCCCTAGCCTAAGGCTAGGGGTGCCCTAAACTAAGCCTAGGGGTGCCCTAGCCAAAGCCTAGAGGGGCCCTAGCCTAAGGCTAGGGGTGCCTTGGCCTAAGCCTAGGGGTGCCCCAGCATAAGCCTAGGGGTACCCTAGTCTACGTCTAGGGGTGCCCTAGATTAAGCATAGGGTTGCTCTAACCAAAGTCTAGGCTTTCCCTACCTAATCCTAGGGGTGCCCTAGCCTAAGCCTAGGGGTGCCCTAGCCTTGGGCTAGGGAAGCCCTAGCCTTAGCCTTAGTCTAGGGGTGCCCTGGCCTAAGCTTAGGGGTGCCCTAGCCTAAGACTAGGGGTGCCCTAGCCTAAGACTAGGGGTGCCCTAAAATAAGCCTAGGTGTGCCCTAGCCTAAGCCTAAACCTAGGGGTGACCTAGGCTAAGCCTAGGGGTGCCCCAGCCTAAGCCTATGGGTGCCCTAGCCTTAGGCTAGGGGAGCCCTAGCTTTATCCTAAGCCTAGGGGTACCCTAGCCAAAGCCTAGGTGTGCCCTAGCCTAAACCTAGGGGTACCTTAGCCATAGGCTAGGGGATCCCTAGCCTTAAACTAAGCCTAGGGGAGCCCTAGCCTAAGTCTAGGGGTGCCCTAGCCTAAGCCTAGGGGTGCCCTAGCCTTAGGCAAGGGGATCCGTATAATTAGCCTAATCTTAGGAGTGACCTAGCCTAAGCCTAGGGGTGCCCTAACCTAAGCCTAGGGCTGCCCTAGCCTAAGCCTAGGGGTGCCCTACCCTAAGCCTAGGGCTGCCCTAGCCTTAGGCTAGGGGAGCCCTAACCTTAGAGTAATCCTAGGGGTGCCTTAGCCTAAGCCTTGGGGTGCCATAGCCTAAGCCTAGGGGTGTCCTAGCCTAAGCCTATAGGTACCCTAGCCTTAGGCTAGGGGAGCCCTAGCCTTAGCCTAATCCTAGGGGTGCCTAGCCTAAGCCTAGGGGTGCCCTAAACTAAGCCTAGGTGTGCCCTAGCCTAAGCCTAAACCTAGGGGTGCCCTAGGCTAAGCCTAGGGGTGCCCCAGCCTAAGACTATGGGTGCCCTAGCCTTAGGCTAGGGGAGCCCTAGCTTTATCCTAAGCCTAGGGGTGCCCCAGCCAAAGCCTAGGTGTGCCCTAGCCTAAAACTAGGGGTACCTAAGCCTTAGGCTAGGGGATCCCAAGCCTTAGCCTAAGCCTAGGGGTGCCCTAGCCTAAACCTAGGGGTGCCCTAGCCTAAGCCTAGGGGTGCCCTAGCCTTAGGATAGGGGAGCCTTGAATTAGCCTAATCTTAGGAGTGACCTAGCCTAAGCCTAGGGGTGCCCTAGCCTAAGCCTAGGGCTGCCCTAGCCTAAGCCTAGGGGTGCCCTACCCTAAGCCTAGGGCTGCCCTAGCCTACGCCTAGGGGTGCCCTAGCCTAAGCCTAGAGGTGCCCTAGCCTTAGGCTAGGGGAGCCCTAACCTTAGCTTAAGCCTAGGGATGCCATAGCCTAAGCGTAGGGGTGTCCTAGCCTAAGCCTAGGGGTGCCCTAGCCTTAGGCTAGGGGAGCCCTAGCCTTAGCCTAATCCTAGGGGTGCCCTAGCCTAAGCCTAGGAGTGCCCTAGTCTAAGCCTAGATGTTCCCTATCATAAGCCTAGGGGTGCCCTAGCCAAAGCCTAGGGGTGCCCTAGCCTTAGGCTAGGGGAGCCCTAGCCTTAGCCTAAGCATACGGGTGCCCTAGCTTAAGCCTAGGGGTGCCCTAGCCTAAGCCTAGGGGTGCCTTAGCCTTAGGCTAGGGGAGCCCTAGCCTTAGCCTAAACCTAGGGGTGCCATAGCCTAAGCCTAGGGGTGCCCTAGCATTAGGCTAGGGGAGCCCTAACCTTAGCCTAAGAGTAGGGGTGCCCTAGCCTAAGACTAGGGTGCCAAAACTAAGCTTAGTGGTGCCCTAGCCTAAGCCTAGGGGTGCCCTAGCCTGAGCCTAGGGGTGCCCTAGCCTGAGGCTCGGGGAACCCTAGCCTTAGTCTACCCTAGTATTGCCCTAGCCTAAGCCTAGGGGAGCCATAGCCTGAGTCTAAGGGTAGCCTAGCCTGAGGCTAGGGGAACCGTAGCCTTAGCCTAAGCTTAGGGGTGCCCTAGCCTAAGACTAGGGGTGCCCTAGCCTAAGCCTAGGGGTGCCCTAGCCTAAGCCTAGGGGTGCCCTGGCGTAAGCCTAGGGGTGCCCTATCCTAAGCCTAGGGTTGCCCTAGCCTAAGCCTAGGGGTGCCCTAGCCTAAACCTAGCGGTGCCCTAGCCTAAGCCTAGGGGTGCCCTAGCCTAAGACTAGGGGTGCCCTAGCCTAACCCTAGGGGTGCCATAGCCTTAGGCTAGGGGAGCACTAGCCTTAGCATAAGCCTAGGGGTGCCGTAGCCTAAGCTTAAGGGTGCCCTATCCTAAGCCTAGGGGTGCCCAGGCCGAAGGCTAGGGGAGCCCTAGCCTTAGCCTAAGCCTATGGCTGCCCTAGCCTAAGCCTAGGGGTGCCCTAGCCTAAACCTAGGGGTGCGCTAGCTTATCCCTAGGGGTGCCCTAGCCTTAGGCTAGGGGAGCACTAGCCTTAGCTTGAGCAGAGGGGTGCCCTAGCCTAAGCCTAGGGGTGCCCCACCCTAAGCCTAGGGGTGCCCTAGCCTAAGCCTAGGCGTGCCCTAGCCTTATGCTAGCTGAGCCCTAGCCTTAGCCTAAGCCTAGGGGTGCCCTAGCCTAAGCCTACGGTGCCCTAGCCTAAGCCTAGGGGTGCCCTTGCCTAAGCCTATGGGTGCCCTACCTAAGACTAGGGGTGCCCCAGCCTAAGCTTAGGGGTGCACTAGCCTAAGCCTAGGGGTGCCCTAGCCTAAGCCTAGGGGTGCCTTAGGGTTAGGCTAGGGGAGCCTTAGCCTTACCCTAAGACTAGGGGTGCCCTATCATAAGCTTATGGGGGCCCTAACCTAAGCCTAGGGGTGCCCTAGCCTAAGCCTAGGGGTGCTCTAGCCATAGGCTAGGCAAACCCTAGCCTTAGCTTAAGCCTAGGGCTGCCGTAGCCTAAGCCTAGGGGTGCCCAAGCCTAAGACTAGGGGTGCCAAGCCTAAGCCTAGGGGTGCCCTAGCCTAAGCCTAGGTCTGTCCTAGCCTGAGCCTAGGGCTGCCCTAGCCTTAGCCTAAGCCAAGGGGTGCCCTAGCCTAAGCCTAAGGGTGCCCTAGCCTAAGCCTATAGGTGCCCTAGCCTAAGCTTAGGGGTGCCCTAGCCTGAGTCTCGGGGTGCCCAAACCTGAGGCTAGTGGAGCCGTTGCCTTAGCCTAAGTGTAGGGGTGCCCTAGCCTAAGCCTAGGGGTGCCCTACCTAAGCCTAGGGGTGCCCTAGTCTTAGGCTAGGGGTTCCCGAGCCTAAGACTACGTGTGCCCTAGCCTGACGCTAGGGGAGCCGTAGCCTTAGTCTATCCTAGGATTGCCCTAGCCTAAGCCTTGGGGTGCCAAAGCCTAAGTCTAGGGGTGCCCTAGCCTGAGCCTAGGGGAGCGGTAGCCTTAGCCTAAGCCTAGGGGTGCCCTAGCCTAAGCCAAGGGTGCCCTAGCCTTAGCCTAAGCCTAGGGCTGCCCTAGCCTGAGCCTACGGGTGCCCTAGACTGAGGCTAGGGGAGCCCTAGCCTTAGTCTAGCCTAGGATTACCCTAGCCAAAGCCTAGGGGTGCCATAGCCTGAGTCTAGGGGTGCCCTAGCCTGAGGCTAAGGGAGCCGTAGCCTTAGCCTTAGCCTAGGGGTGCCCTAGCCTAAGCCTAGGGGTGCCCTAGCCTTAGGCTAGGGGAGCCCTAGCCTTAGCCTTAGCCTAGGGGTGCCCTAGCCTAAGAATGTGGGTGCCCTAGCCTGAGCCTAGGGGTGCCCTAGCCTAAGCCTAGGCGTGCCCTAGCCTAAGCCTAGGGGTTCCCTAGCCTAAGGCTAGCGGTGCCCTAGCTTAAGCCTAGGGGTGCCCTAGCCTTAGGCTAGTGGAGCCCTAGCCTTAACCTAAGCCTAGGGGTTCCATACCCTCATCCTAGGGGTGCCCTAGCCTAAGCCTAGGGGTGCCCTAGCCTTAGGCTAGGCGAACCCTAGCCTTAGCTTAAGCCTAGGGCTGCCCTAGCCTAAGCCTAGGGGTGCCCAAGCCTAAGCCTAGGGGTGCCAAGCCTAAGCCTAGGGGTGCCCTAGCCTTAGCCTAGGTCTGTCCTAGCCTAAGCCTAGGGTTGCCCTAGCCTAAGCCTAGGGGTGCCCTAGCCTGAGCCTAGGGGAGCCCTAGCCTTATTCTACCCTAGGATTGCCCTAGCCTAAGCCTAGGGGTGCCATAGCCTGAATCTAAAGGTGCCCTAGCCTGAGGCTAGGGGAACCATAGCCTTAGCCTAAGCTTAGGGGTGCCCTAGCCTAACCCTAGGGGTGCCCTAGCCTAAGCCTAGGGGTGCCCTGGCCTAAGCCTAGGGGTGCCCTAGCCTTAGGCTAGGGGAGCCCTAGCCTTAGCTTAAGCCTAGGGGTGCCCTAGCCTAAGCCTAGGAGTGCCCTTCCCTAAGCCTAGGGGTGCCATAGCCTTAGGTTAGGGGAGCCCTAGCCTTAGCCTAAGCCTAGGGGTGCCCTAGCCTAAGACTAGGGGGGCCCTAGCCTAAGCTTATGGGTGCACTAGCCTAAGCCTAGGGGTGCCCTAGCCTAAGCATAGGGGTGCCCTAGCCTAAGCCTAGGGGTGCCCTAGCCTAAGGCTAGGGGTGCCCTAAACTAAGCCTAGGTGTGTCCTAGCCTAAGCCTAAACCTAGGGGTGCCCTAGGCTAAGCCTAGGGGTGCCCCAGCCTACGCCTTGGGTGCCCTAGCCTTAGGCTAGGGGAGCCCTAGCTTTATCCTAAGCCTAGGGGTGCCCTAGCCAAAGCCTAGGGGGACCCTAGCCTAAGCCTAGGGGTGCCCTAGCCTAAGCCTAGGGGTGCCCTAGCCTAAGGCTAGGGGTGCCCTAAACTAAGCCTAGGGGTGCCCTAGCCAAAGCCTAGAGGGGCCCTAGCCTAAGGCTAGGGGTGCCTTGGCCTAAGCCTAGGGGTGCCCCAGCATAAGCCTAGGGGTACCCTAGTCTACGTCTAGGGGTGCCCTAGATTAAGCATAGGGTTGCTCTAACCAAAGTCTAGGCTTTCCCTACCTAATCCTAGGGGTGCCCTAGCCTAAGCCTAGGGGTGCCCTAGCCTTGGGCTAGGGAAGCCCTAGCCTTAGCCTTAGTCTAGGGGTGCCCTGGCCTAAGCTTAGGGGTGCCCTAGCCTAAGACTAGGGGTGCCCTAGCCTAAGACTAGGGGTGCCCTAAAATAAGCCTAGGTGTGCCCTAGCCTAAGCCTAAACCTAGGGGTGACCTAGGCTAAGCCTAGGGGTGCCCCAGCCTAAGCCTATGGGTGCCCTAGCCTTAGGCTAGGGGAGCCCTAGCTTTATCCTAAGCCTAGGGGTACCCTAGCCAAAGCCTAGGTGTGCCCTAGCCTAAACCTAGGGGTACCTTAGCCATAGGCTAGGGGATCCCTAGCCTTAAACTAAGCCTAGGGGAGCCCTAGCCTAAGTCTAGGGGTGCCCTAGCCTAAGCCTAGGGGTGCCCTAGCCTTAGGCAAGGGGATCCGTATAATTAGCCTAATCTTAGGAGTGACCTAGCCTAAGCCTAGGGGTGCCCTAACCTAAGCCTAGGGCTGCCCTAGCCTAAGCCTAGGGGTGCCCTACCCTAAGCCTAGGGCTGCCCTAGCCTTAGGCTAGGGGAGCCCTAACCTTAGAGTAATCCTAGGGGTGCCTTAGCCTAAGCCTTGGGGTGCCATAGCCTAAGCCTAGGGGTGTCCTAGCCTAAGCCTATAGGTGCCCTAGCCTTAGGCTAGGGGAGCCCTAGCCTTAGCCTAATCCTAGGGGTGCCTAGCCTAAGCCTAGGGGTGCCCTAAACTAAGCCTAGGTGTGCCCTAGCCTAAGCCTAAACCTAGGGGTGCCCTAGGCTAAGCCTAGGGGTGCCCCAGCCTAAGACTATGGGTGCCCTAGCCTTAGGCTAGGGGAGCCCTAGCTTTATCCTAAGCCTAGGGGTGCCCCAGCCAAAGCCTAGGTGTGCCCTAGCCTAAAACTAGGGGTACCTAAGCCTTAGGCTAGGGGATCCCTAGCCTTAGCCTAAGCCTAGGGGTGCCCTAGCCTAAACCTAGGGGTGCCCTAGCCTAAGCCTAGGGGTGCCCTAGCCTTAGGATAGGGGAGCCTTGAATTAGCCTAATCTTAGGAGTGACCTAGCCTAAGCCTAGGGGTGCCCTAGCCTAAGCCTAGGGCTGCCCTAGCCTAAGCCTAGGGGTGCCCTACCCTAAGCCTAGGGCTGCCCTAGCCTATGCCTAGGGGTGCCCTAGCCTAAGCCTAGAGGTGCCCTAGCCTTAGGCTAGGGGAGCCCTAACCTTAGCTTAAGCCTAGGGGTGCCATAGCCTAAGCGTAGGGGTGTCCTAGCCTAAGCCTAGGGGTGCCCTAGCCTTAGGCTAGGGGAGCCCTAGCCTTAGCCTAATCCTAGGGGTGCCCTAGCCTAAGCCTAGGAGTGCCCTAGTCTAAGCCTAGATGTTCCCTATCATAAGCCTAGGGGTGCCCTAGCCAAAGCCTAGGGGTGCCCTAGCCTTAGGCTAGGGGAGCCCTAGCCTTAGCCTAAGCATACGGGTGCCCTAGCTTAAGCCTAGGGGTGCCCTAGCCTAAGCCTAGGGGTGCCTTAGCCTTAGGCTAGGGGAGCCCTAGCCTTAGCCTAAACCTAGGGGTGCCATAGCCTAAGCCTAGGGGTGCCCTAGCATTAGGCTAGGGGAGCCCTAACCTTAGCCTAAGAGTAGGGGTGCCCTAGCCTAAGACTAGGGTGCCAAAACTAAGCTTAGTGGTGCCCTAGCCTAAGCCTAGGGGTGCCCTAGCCTGAGCCTAGGGGTGCCCTAGCCTGAGGCTCGGGGAACCCTAGCCTTAGTCTACCCTAGTATTGCCCTAGCCTAAGCCTAGGGGAGCCATAGCCTGAGTCTAAGGGTAGCCTAGCCTGAGGCTAGGGGAACCATAGCCTTAGCCTAAGCTTAGGGGTGCCCTAGCCTAAGACTAGGGGTGCCCTAGCCTAAGCCTAGGGGTGCCCTAGCCTAAGCCTAGGGGTGCCCTGGCGTAAGCCTCGGGGTGCCCTATCCTAAGCCTAGGGTTGCCCTAGCCTAAGCCTAGGGGTGCCCTAGCCTAAACCTAGCGGTGCCCTAGCCTAAGCCTAGGGGTGCCCTAGCCTAAGACTAGGGGTGCCCTAGCCTAACCCTAGGGGTGCCATAGCCTTAGGCTAGGGGAGCACTAGCCTTAGCATAAGCCTAGGGGTGCCGTAGCCTAAGCTTAAGGGTGCCCTATCCTAAGCCTAGGGGTGCCCAGGCCGAAGGCTAGGGGAGCCCTAGCCTTAGCCTAAGCCTATGGCTGCCCTAGCCTAAGCCTAGGGGTGCCCTAGCCTAAACCTAGGGGTGCGCTAGCCTATCCCTAGGGGTGCCCTAGCCTTAGGCTAGGGGAGCACTAGCCTTAGCTTGAGCAGAGGGGTGCCCTAGCCTAAGCCTAGGGGTGCCCCACCCTAAGCCTAGGGGTGCCCTAGCCTTATGCTAGCTGAGCCCTAGCCTTAGCCTAATCCTACGGTGCCCTAGCCTAAGCCTAGGGGTGCCCTTGCCTAAGCCTATGGGTGCCCTAGCCTAAGACTAGGGGTGCCCCAGCCTAAGCTTAGGGGTGCACTAGCCTAAGCCTAGGGGTGCCCTAGCCTAAGCCTAGGGGTGCCCTAGAGTTAGGCTAGGGGAGCCCTAGCCTTACCCTAAGACTAGGGGTGCCCTATCATAAGCTTATGGGGGCCCTAACCTAAGCCTAGGGGTGCCCTAGCCTAAGCCTAGGGGTGCTCTAGCCATAGGCTAGGCAAACCCTAGCCTTAGCTTAAGCCTAGGGCTGCCGTAGCCTAAGCCTAGGGGTGCCCAAGCCTAAGACTAGGGGTGCCAAGCCTAAGCCTAGGGGTGCCCTAGCCTAAGCCTAGGTCTGTCCTAGCCTAAGCCTAGGGCTGCCCTAGCCTTAGCCTAAGCCAAGGGGTGCCCTAGCCTAAGCCTAAGGGTGCCCTAGCCTAAGCCTATAGGTGCCCTAGCCTAAGCTTAGGGGTGCCCTAGCCTGAGTCTCGGGGTGCCCAAACCTGAGGCTAGTGGAGCCGTTGCCTTAGCCTAAGTGTAGGGGTGCCCTAGCCTAAGCCTAGGGGTGCCCTACCTAAGCCTAGGGGTGCCCTAGCCTTAGGCTAGGGGTTCCCGAGCCTAAGACTACTTGTGCCCTAGCCTGACGCTAGGGGAGCCGTAGCCTTAGTCTATCCTAGGATTGCCCTAGCCTAAGCCTTGGGGTGCCAAAGCCTAAGTCTAGGGGTGCCCTAGCCTGAGGCTAGGGGAGCGGTAGCCTTAGCGTAAGCCTAGGGGTGCCCTAGCCTAAGCCAAGGGTGCCCTAGCCTTAGCCTAAGCCTAGGGCTGCCCTAGCCTGAGCCTACGGGTGCCCTAGACTGAGGCTAGGGGAGCCCTAGCCTTAGTCTATCCTAGGATTACCCTAGCCAAAGCCTAGGGGTGCCATAGCCTGAGTCTAGGGGTGCCCTAGCCTGAGGCTAAGGGAGCCGTAGCCTTAGCCTTAGCCTAGGGGTGCCCTAGCCTAAGCCTAGGGGTGCCCTAGCCTTAGGCTAGGGGAGCCCTAGCCTTAGCCTTAGCCTAGGGGTGCCCTAGCCTAAGAATGTGGGTGCCCTAGCCTGAGCCTAGGGGTGCCCTAGCCTAAGCCTAGGCGTGCCCTAGCCTAAACCTAGGGGTTCCCTAGCCTAAGGCTAGCGGTGCCCTAGCTTAAGCCTAGGGGTGCCCTAGCCTTAGGCTAGGGGAGCCCTAGCCTTAGCCTAAGCCTAGGGGTTCCATACCTTAATCCTAGGGGTGCCCTAGCCTAAGCCTAGGGGTGCCCTAGCCTTAGGCTAGGCGAACCTTAGCCTTAGCTTAAGGCGAGGGCTGCCCTAGCCTAAGCCTAGGGGTGCCCAAGCCTAAGCCTAGGGGTGCCAAGCCTAAGCCTAGGGGTGCCCTAGCCTTAGCCTAGGTCTGTCCTAGCCTAAGCCTAGGGTTGCCCTAGCCTAAGCCTAGGGGTGCCCTAGCCTGAGCCTAGGGGTGCTCTAGCCTGAGCCTCGGGGAGCCCTAGCCTTATTCTACCCTAGGATTGCCCTAGCCTAAGCCTAGGGGTGCCATAGCCTGAATCTAAGGGTGCCCTAGCCTGAGGCTAGGGGAACCGTAGCCTTAGCCTAAGCTTAGGGGTGCCCTAGCCTAACCCTAGGGGTGCCCTAGCCTAAGCCTAGGGGTGCCCTGGCCTAAGCCTAGGGGTGCCCTAGCCTAAGCCTAGGGGTGCCCTAGCCTTAGGCTAGGGGAGCCCTAGCCTTAGCTTAAGCCTAGGGGTGCCCTAGCCTAAGCCTAGGAGTGCCCTTCCCTAAGCCTAGGGGTGCCATAGACTTAGGCTAGGGGAGCCCTAGCCTTAGCCTAAGCCTAGGGGTGCCCTAGCCTAAGACTAGGGGGGCCCTAGCCTAAGCTTATGGGTGCACTAGCCTAAGCCTAGGGGTGCCCTAGCCTAAGCCTAGGGGTGCCCTAGCCTAAGCCTAGGGGTGCCCTAGCCTAAGGCTAGGGGTGCCCTAAACTAAGCCTAGGTGTGTCCTAGCCTAAGCCTAAACCTAGGGGTGCCCTAGGCTAAGCCTAGGGGTGCCCCAGCCTACGCCTATGGGTGCCCTAGCCTTAGGCTAGGGGAGCCCTACCTTTATCCTAAGCCTAGGGGTGCCCTAGCCAAAGCCTAGGGGGGCCCTAGCCTAAGCCTAGGGGTGCCCTAGCCTAAGCCTAGAGGTGCCCTAGCCTAAGGCTAGGGGTGCCCTAAACTAAGCCTAGGGGTGCCCTAGCCAAAGCCTAGGGGGGCCCTAGCCTAAGCCTAGGGGTGCCTTAGCCTAAGCCTAGCGGTGCCCCAGCATAAGCCTAGGGTTACCCTAGTTTACGTCTAGGGGTGCCCTAGCTTAAGCATAGGGGTGCTCTAACCAAAGTCTAGGCTTTCCCTACCTAATCCTAGGGGTGCCCTAGCCTAAGCCTAGGGGTGCCCTAGCCTTGGGCTAGGGAAGCCCTAGCCTTAGCCTTAGTCTAGGGGTGCCCTGGCCTAAGCTTAGGGGTGCCCTAGCCTAAGCCTAGGGGTGCCCTAGCCTAAGACTAGGGGTGCCCTAAAATAAGCCTAGGTGTGCCCTAGCCTAAGCCTAAACCTAGGGGTGCCCTAGGCTAAGCCTAGGGGTGCCCCAGCCTAAGCCTATGGGTGCCCTAGCCTTAGGCTAGGGGAGCCCTAGCTTTATCCTAAGCCTAGGGGTGCCCTAGCCAAAGCCTAGGTGTGCCCTAGCCTAAACCTAGGGGTACCTTAGCCTTAGGCTAGGGGATCCCTAGCCTTAAACTAAGCCTAGGGGAGCCCTAGCCTAAGTCTAGGGGTGCCCTAGCCTAAGCCTAGGGGTGCCCTAGCCTTAGGCTAGGGGATCCGTAGAATTAGCCTAATCTTAGGAGTGACCTAGCCTAAGCCTAGGGGTGCCCTAACCTAAGCCTAGGGCTGCCCTAGCCTAAGCCTAGGGGTGCCCTACCCTAAGCCTAGGGCTGCCCTAGCCTTAGGCTAGGGGAGCCCTAACCTTAGAGTAATCCTAGGGGTGCCTTAGCCTAAGCCTTGGGGTGCCATAGCCTAAGCCTAGGGGTGTCCTAGCCTAAGCCTATAGGTGCCCTAGCCTTAAGCTAGGGGAGCCCTAGCCTTAGCCTAATCCTAGGGGTGCCTAGCCTAAGCCTAGGGGTGCCCTAAACTAAGCCTAGGTGTGCCCTAGCCTAAGCCAAAACCTAGGGGTGCCCTAGGCTAAGCCTAGGGGTGCCCCAGCCTAAGACTATGGGTGCCCTAGCCTTAGGCTAGGGGAGCCCTAGCTTTATCCTAAGCCTAGGGGTGCCCCAGCCAAAGCCTAGGTGTGCCCTAGCCTAAAACTAGGGGTACCTAAGCCTTAGGCTAGGGGATTCCTAGCCTTAGCCTAAGCCTAGGGGTGCCCTAGCCTAAACCTAGGGGTGCCCTAGCCTAAGCCTAGGGGTGCCCTAGCCTTAGGATAGGGGAGCCTTGAATTAGCCTAATCTTTGGAGTGACCTAGCCTAAGCCTAGGGGTGCCCTAGCCTAAGCCTAGGGCTGCCCTAGCCTAAGCCTAGGGGTGCCCTACCCTAAGCCTAGGGCTGCCCTAGCCTACGCCTAGGGGTGCCCTAGCCTAAGCCTAGAGGTGCCCTAGCCTTAGGCTAGGGGAGCCCTAAACTTAGCTTAAGCCTAGGGGTGCCATAGCCTAAGCCTAGGGGTGTCCTAGCCTAAGCCTAGGGGTGCCCTAGCCTTAGGCTAGGGGAGCCCTAGCCTTAGCCTAATCCTAGGGGTGCCCTAGCCTAAGCCTAGGAGTGCCCTAGTCTAAGCCTAGATGTTCCCTATCATAAGCCTAGGGGTGCCCTAGCCAAAGCCTAGGGGTGCCCTAGCCTTAGGCTAGGGGAGCCCTAGCCTTAGCCTAAGCATATGGGTGCCCTAGCTTAAGCCTAGGGGTGCCCTAGCCTAAGCCTAGGGGTGCCTTAGCCTTAGGCTAGGGGAGCCCTAGCCTTAGCCTAAACCTAGGGGTGCCATAGCCTAAGCCTAGGGGTGCCCTAGCATTAGGCTAGGGGAGCCCTAACCTAAGCCTAAGAGTAGGGGTGCCCTAGCCTAAGACTAGGGTGCCAAAACTAAGCTTAGTGGTGCCCTAGCCTAAGCCTAGGGGTGCCTTAGCCTAAGCCTAGGGTGTGCCCTAGGGTTAGGCTAGGGGAGCCCTAGCCTTAGCCTAAGCCTAGGAGTGCCCTAGCCTAAGCCTAGAGGTGCCCTAGCGTAAGCCCAGGGGTGCCCTAGCCTAAGCCTAGGGGTGCCCTAGCCTAAGCCTAGGGGTGCCCTAGCCTAAGGCTAGGGGTGCCGGAGACTTAGTCTAGTGGAGACCAAGACTTAGCCTAAGCCTAGGGGTGCCCTATCCTAAGCCTAGGGGTGCCCTAGCCTAAGCCTAGGGGTACCTTAGCCTTAGGCTAGGGGATCCCTAGCCCTAAACTAAGCCTACGTGAGCCCTTGCCTAAGCCTAGGGGTGCCCTAGCCTAAGCCTACGGGTGCCATAGCCTTAGGCTAGGGAAGCCCTATCCTTAGCCTAAGCCTAGGGGTGCCCTAGCCTAAGCCTAGGGGTGCCCTAGCCTTAGGCTAGGGGAGCCGTAGTCTTAGCCTAAGCCTAGGGGTGACCTAGCCAAAGCCTAGGCGTGCCATAGCCTAAGCCTAGGGGTGTCCTAGCCTAAGGCTAGGTGTGCCCTAGCCTTAGTCTAGTGGAGCCCTAGCCTTAGCCTAAGCCTAGGGGTGCCCTATCCTAAGCCTACGGGTGCCATAGCCTAAGCCTAGGGTTGCCCTAGCCTAAGCCTACGGGTACCTTAGCCTTAGGCTAGGGGATCCCTAGCCTTAAACTAAGCCTAGGGGAGCCCTAGCCTAAGCCTAGGGGTGCCCTAGCCTAAGCCTAGGGGTTCCCTAGCCTTAGGCTAGGGCAGCCCTAACCTTAGCGTAAGCCTAGGGGTGCCTTAGCCTAAGCCTTGGGGTGCCATAGCCTAAGCCTAGGGGTGTCCTAGCCTAAGCTTAGTGGTGCCCTAGCCTTAGGCTAGGGGAGCCCTAGCCCTAGCCTAATCCTAGGGGTGCCCTAGCCTAAGCCTAGTAGTGCCCTAGTCTAAGCCTAGAAGTTCCCTATCATAAGCCTAGGGGTGCCCTAGCCAAGGCCTAGGGGTGCCCTAGCCTTAGGCTAAGGGAGCCCTAGCCTTAGCCTAAGCCTACGGGTGCCCTAGTTTAAGCCTAGGGGTGCCCTAGCCTAAGCCTAGGGGTGCCCTAGTCTAAGCCTAGGGGTGCCCTAGCCTTAGGCTATGGGAGCCCTAGCCTTAGCTTAAACCTAGGGGTGCCCTAGCCTAAGCCTAGGGGTGCTTTTGCCTAAGCTAGGGGTGCCCTAGCCTTAGGCTAGAGGAGCCCTAACCTTAGCCTAAGCCTAGGGGTGCCCTAGCGTAAGACTAGGGTGCCCTAGCCTAAGGTTAGGGGAGCCCTTGCCTAGGCCTAGGGGTGCCCTAGCCTAAGCCTAGGGGTGCCCTAGGGTTAGGCTAGGGAGCCCTAGCCTTAGCCTAAGCCTAGGGGTGCCCTATACTAAGCATAGGGGTGCCCTAGGGTTAGGCTAGGGGAGCCCTAGCCTTAGACTAAGGGTAGGGGTGCCCTAGCCTAAGCCTAGGGGTGCCCTGGCGTAAGCCCAGGGGTGCCCTAGCCTAAGCCTAGGGGTGCACTAGCCTAAGCCTAGGGGTGCCCTAGCCTAAGCCTACTGTCCCTTAGCCTTAGGCTAGGGGAGCCCTAGCCTTAGCCTAAGCCTAGGGATGCCTAGCCTAAGCCTAGGGGTGCCATAGCCTTAGGCTAGGGAAGCCCTATCCTTAGCCTAAGCCTAGGGGTGCCTTAGCCTAAGCCTAGGGGTGCCTTAGCCTTAGGCTAGGGGAGCCCTAGTCTTAGCCTAAGCCTAGGGGTACCCTAGCGAAAGCCTAGGGGTGCTCTAGACTAAGACTAGGGGTGCCCTAACCTAAGCCTAGGGGTGCCCTAGCCTAAGGCTAGGGGTGCCCTAGCCTTAGTCTAGTGGAGCCCTAGCCTTAGCCTAAGCCTAGGGGTGTCCTATCCTAAGCCTAGGGGTGCCCTAGCCTAAGCCTAGGGGTGCCCTAGCCTAAGCCTAGGGGTGCCCTAGCCTTAGGCTAGGGGAGCCCTAGAATTAGCCTATTCCTAGGAGTGACCTAGCCTAAGCTTAGGGGTGCCCTAGCCTAAGCTTAGGGCTGCCCTAGCCTAAGCCTAGGGGTGCCCTACCCTAAGCCTAGGGCTGCACTACCCTAAGCCTAGGGCTGCCCTAGCCTACGCCTAGGGCTGCCCTAACCTACGCCTAGGGGTGCCCTAGCCTTAGGCTAGGGGTGCCCTAGCCTAAGCCTAGGGGTGCCCAAGCCTAAGCCTAGGGGTGCCCTAGCTTAAGCCTAGGGGTGCCCTAGCCTAAGCCTAAGGGTGCCCTAGCCTTAGGCTAGGGGAGCCCTAGCCTTAGCCTAAACCTAGGGGTGCCCTAGCCTAAGCCTAGGGGTGCCCTAGCCTAAGCCTAGGGGTGCCCTAGCCTAAGCCTAAGGGTGCCCTAGCCTTAGGCTAGGGGAGCCCTAGCCTTAGCCTAAACCTAGGGGTGCCCTAGCCTAAGCCTAGGGGTTCCCTAGCCTAAGCCTAAGGGAGCCCTAGCCTTAGGCTAGGGGAGCCCTAACCTTAGCCTAGGGGTGCCCTAGCCTAAGCCTAGGGGTGCCCTAGCCTAAGCCTAGTGTTCCCTAGCCTTAGGCTAGGGGAGCCCTATCCTTAGCCTAAGCCTAGGGGTGCCCTCGCCTAAGACTAGGTTGCCCTAGCCTAAGCTTAGGGGTGCCCTAGCCTAAGCCTAGTGGTGCCCTAGCCTAAGCCTAGGGGTGCCCTAGCCTAAGCCTCGGGGTGCCCTAGTCTAAGCCTAGAAGTTCCCTATCATAAGCCTAGGGGTGCCCTAGCCTTAGGCTAGGGGAGCCCTACCCTTAGCCTAAGCCTACGGGTGCCCTAGCTTAAGCCTAGGGGTGCCCTAGCCTAAGCCTAGGGGTGCCCTAGCCTAAGCCTAGGGGTGCCCTAGCCTTAGGCTAGGGGAGCCCTAGCCTTAGCTTAAACCTAGGGGTGCCCTAGCCTAAGCCTAGGGGTGCCCTAGCCTAAGCTAGAGGTGCCCTAGCCTTAGGCTAGGGGAGCCCTAACCTTAGCCTAAGCCTAGGGGTGCCCTAGCGTAAGACTAGGGTGCCCTAGCCTAAGCTTAGGGGTGCCCTTGCCTAAGCCTAGGGGTGCCATAGCCTAAGCCTAGGGGTGCCCTAGGGTTAGGCTAGGGGAGCCCTAGCCTTAGCCTAAGCCTACGGGTGCCCTAGCCTAAGCCTAGGGGTGCCCTGGCGTAAGCCCAGGGGTGCCCTAGCCTAAGCCTAGGGGTGCCCTAGCCTAAGCCTAGGGGTGCCCTAGCCTAAGCCTACTGTCCCCTAGCCTTAGGCTAGGGGAGCCCTAGCCTTAGCCTAAGCCTAGGGGTGCCCTAGCCTAAGCCTAGTGGTGCCCTAGCCTTAGGCTAGGGGAGCCCTAGTCTTAGCCTAAGCCTAGGGGTGCCCTAGCCTAAGCCTAGGGGTGCCCTAGACTAAGCCTAGGGGTGCCATAACCTAAGCCTAGGGGTGCCCTAGACTAAGCCTAAGGGTGCCCTAGCCTAAGCCTAGGGGTTCCCTAGCCAAAGGCTAGGGGTGCCCTAGCCTTAGTCTAGTGGAGCCCTAGCCTTAGCCTAAGCCTAAGGGTGCCCTATCCTAAGCCTAGGGGTGCCCTATCCTAAGCCTAGGGGTGCCCTAGCCTAAGCCTAGGGGTACCTTAGCCTTAGGCTAGGGGATCCCTAGCCTTAAACTAAGCCTAAGGGAGCCCTAGCCTAAGACTAGGGGTGCCCTAGCCTAAGCCTAGGGGTGCCCTAGCCTTAGGCTAGGGAGCCCTAGAATTAGCCTATTCCTAGGAGTGACCTAGCCTAAGCCTAGGGGTGCCCTAACCTAAGCTTAGGGCTGCCCTAGCCTAAGCCTAGGGGTGCCCTACCCTAAGCCTAGGGCTGCCCTAGCCTACGCCTAGGGGTGCCCTAGCCTAAGGCTAGGGGTGCCCTAGCCAAAGCCTAGGGGTGCCCTAGCCTAAGCCTAGAGGTGCCCTAGCCTTAGGCTAGGGGAGCCCTAACCTTAGCGTAAGCGTAGGGGTGCCCTAGCCTAAGACTACGCTGCCTAAACTAAGCTTAGGGGTGCCCTAGCCTAAGCCTAGGGGTGCCCAAGCCTAAGCCTAGGGGTGCCCTAGCTTAAGCCTAGGGGTGCCCTAGCCTAAGCCTAAGGGTGCCCTAGCCCTAGGCTAGGGGACCCCTAGCCTTAGCCTAAACCTAGAGGTGCCCTAGCCCAAGCCTAGGGGTGCCCTACCCTAAGCCTAGGGGTGCCCTAGCCTAAGCCTAGGGGTGCCCTAGCCTTAGGCTAGGGGAGCCTTAACCTTAGCCTAAGCCTAGGGCTGCCCTAGCCGAAGACTAGGCTGCCCAAACTAAGCTTAGGGGTGCCCTAGCCTAAGCCTAGGGGTGCCCAAGCAAACACCTAGGGGTGCCCTAGGGATAGGCTAGGGGAGCCCTAGCCTTAGCCTAAGCCTAGGGGTGCCCTACCATAAGCCTAGGGATGCCCTAACCTAAGCATAGGGGTGCCCTAGCCTAAGCTTAGGGGTGCCCAAGCCTAAGCCTAGTGGTGCCCTAGCCTAAGCCTAGGGGTGCCCTAGGGTTTGGCTAGGGGAGCCCTAGCCTTAGCCTAAGCCTAGGGGTGCCCTAGCCTAAGCCTAGGGGTGCCCTAGCCTAAGCCCAAGGTGCCCTAGCCTAAGCCTAGGGGTGCCCTAGCCTAAGCCTAGGGGTGCCCTAGCCTAAGCCTACTGTGCCCTAGCCTTAGGCTAGGGGAGCCCTATCCTTAGCCTAAGCCTAGGGGTGCCCTAGCCTAAGCCTACGGGTGCCCTAGCCTTAGGCTAGTGGAGCCCTAGCCTTAACCTAAGCCTAGGGGAGCCCTAGCCTAAGCCTAGGGGTGCCCTAGCCTAAGCCTCGGGGTGCCCTGGCTTAAGGCTAGGGGAGCCCTAGAATTAGCCTATTCCTAGTGGTGACCTAGCCTAAGCCTAGGGGTGCCCTAGCCTAAGCTTAGGGCTGCCCTAGCCTAAGCCTAGGGGTGCCCTACCCTAAGCCTAGGGCTGCCCTAGCCTACGCCTAGGGGTGCCCTAGCCTAAGCCTAGGGGTGCCCTAGCCAAAGCCTAGGGTTACCCTAGCCTAAGCCTAGAGGGGACCTAGCCTTAGGCTCGGGGAGGCCTAACCTTAGCATAAGCATAGGGGTGCCTTAGCCTACGCCTTGGGGTGCCATAACCTAAGCCTAGGGGTGTCCTAGCCTAAGCCTAGAGTTGCCCTAGCATTAGGCTAGGGGAGCCCTAACCTTAGCCTAAGCCTAGGGGTGCCCTAGCCTAAGACTAGGCTGCCCAAACTAAGCTTAGGTGTGCCCTAGCCTAAGCCTAGGGGTGACCAACCCTAAGCCTAGGGGTGCCCTAGGGTTAGGCTAGGGTAGCCCTAGCCTTAGCCTAAGCCTAGGGGTGCCCTAGCCTAAGCCTTGGGGTGCCCTAGCCTAAGCCTAGGGGTGCCCTAGCCTAAGCCTAGGGGTGCCCTAGCCTAAGCCTAGGGGTGCCCTAGCCTAAGCCTAGGGGTGCCCTAACCTAAGCCTAGTGTGCCCTAGCCTTAGGCTAGGGGAGCCCTATCCTTAGCCTAAGCTTAGGGGTGCCCTAGCCTAAGCCTAGTGGTGCCCTAGCCTAAGCCTAGGAGTGCCCTAGGGTTAGGCTAGGGGATCCCTAGCCTTAGCCTAAGCCTAGGGGTGCCCTAGCCTAAGCCTAGGGGTGCCCTAGCTTAAGCCCAAGGTGCCCTAGCCTAAGCCTAGGGATGCCCTAGCCTAAGCCTAGGGGTGCCCTAGCCTTAGGCTAGGGGAGCCCTAGCCTTAAACTAAGCCTAGGGGAGCCCTAGCCTAAGCCTAGGGGTGCCCTAGCCTAAGCCTCGGGGTGCCCTAGTCTAAGCCTAGAAGTTCCCTATCATAAGCCTAGGGGTGCCCTAGCCAAAGCATAGGGGTGCCCTAGCCTTAGGCTAGGGGAGCCCTAGCCTTAGCCTAAGCCTACGGGTGCCCTAGCTTAAGCCTAGGGGTGCCCTACCCTAAGTCTAGGGGTGCCCTAGCCTAAGGCTAGGGGTGCCCTAGCCTTAGGCTAGGGGAGCTTTAGCCTTAGCTTAAACCTAGGGGTGCCCTAGCCTAAGCCTAGGGGTGCCTTTGCCTAAGCCTAGGGGTGCCCTAGCCTAAGCCTAGGGGTGCCCTAGGGTTAGACTAGGGGAGCCCTAGCCTTAGCCTAAGCCTAGGGGTGCCCTAGCCTAAGCCTAGGGGTGCCCTAGGGTTAGGCTAGGGGAGTCCTAGCCTTAGCCTAAGCCTAGGGGTGCCCTAGCCTTAGTCTAGGGTTGCCCTGGCATAAGCCCAGGGTGCCCTAGCCTAAGCCTAGGGGTGCCCAAGCCTAAGCCTACTGTCCCCTAGCCTTAGTCTAGGGGAGCCCTAGCCTTAGCCTAAGCCTAGGGCTGCCTAGCCTAAGCCTAGGGGTGCCCTAGCCTTAGGCTAGGGAAGCCCTAGTCTTAGCCTAAGCCTAGGGGTGCCCTAGCCTAAGCCTAGGGGTTCCCTAGCCTAAGGCTAGGGGTGCCCTAGCCTTAGTCTAGTGGAGCCCTAGCCTTAGCCTAAGCCTAGGGGTGCCATATCCTAAGCCTAGGGGTCCCCTAGCCTAAGCCTAGGGGTGCCCTAGCCTAAGCCTAGGCTTGCCCTAGCCTAAGCCTAGGGGTACCTTAGCCTCTGGCTAGGGGATCCCTAGCCTTAAACTAAGCCTAGAGGAGCCCTAGCCTAAGCCTAGGGGTGCCCTAGCCTAAGCCTAGGGGTGCCCTAGCCTAAGCCTAGGGTTGCCCTAGTCTAAGCCTAGAAGTTCACTATCATAAGCCTAGGGGGTGCCCTAGCCAAAGCCTAGGGGTGCCATAGCCTTAGGCTAGGGGATCCCTAGCCTTAGCCTAAGCCTACGGGTGCCCTAGCTTAAGCCTAGGGGTGCCCTAGCCTAAGCCTAGCGGTGCCCTACCCTTAGGCTAGGGGAGCCCTAGCCTTAGCCTAAACCTAGGGGTGCCCTAGCCTAAGCCTAGGGGTTCCCTAGCCTAAGCTAAGGGTGCCCTAGCCTTAGGCTAGGGGAGCCCTAACCTTAGCCTAAGCCTAGGGGTGCCCTAGCCTAAGACTAGGGTGCCCTAGCCTAAGCTTAGGGGTGCCCTAGCCTAAACCTTGGGGTGCCCTAGCCTAAGCCTAGGGGTGCCCTAGGGTTAGGCTAGGGGAACCCTAGCCTTAGCCTAAGCCTAGGGGTGCCCTAGCCTAAGCCTAGGGGTGCCCTAGCCTAAGCCTAGGGGTGCCCTAGCCTAAGCCTAGGGGTGCCCTAGGCTAAGCCTAGGGGTGCCCTAGCCTAAGCCTAGGGGTGCCCTAGCCTAAGCCTAGTGTGCCCTAGCCTTAGGCTAGGGGAGCCCTAGCCTTAGCCTAAGCCTAGGGGTGCCCTAGCCTAAGACTAGGGTGCCCTAGCCTAAGCTTAGGGGTGCCCTAGCCTAAGCCTAGGAGTGTCCTAGGGTTAGGCTAGGGGAGCCCTAGCCTTAGCCTAAGCCTAGGGGTGCCCTAGCCTAAGCCTAGGGGTGCCCTAGCTTAAGCCCAGGGGTGCACTAGCCTAAGCCTAGGGGTGCCCTATCCTAAGCGTAGGGGTGCCCTAGCCTAAGCCTACTGTGCCCTAGCCTTAGGCTAGGGAAGCCCTAGCCTTAGCCTAAGCCTAGGGCTGCCTAGCATAAGCCTAGGGGTGCCATAGCCTTAGGCTAGGGAAGCCCTATCCTTACCCTAAGCCTAGGGGTGCCCTAGCCTAAGCCTAGGGGTGCCCTAGCCATAGGCTAGGGGTGCCCTAATCTTAGACTAAGCCTAGGGGTGGCCTAGCCTAAGCCTAGGGGTGCCCTAGCCTAAGCCTAGTGGTGCCCTAGCCTAAGGCTCGGGGTGCCCTAGCCTTAGTCTAGTGGAGCCTTAGCCTTAGCCTAAGCCAAGGGGTGCCCTATCCTAAGCCTAGGGGTGCCGTAGCCAAAGCCTAGGGGTGCCCGAGCCTAAGCCTAGGGTTGCCCTAGCCAAAGCCTTGGGGTGCCCTAGCCTTAGGCTAGGGGAGCCCTAACCTTAGCCTAAGCCTAGGGTTGCCCTAGTCAAAGCCTTGGGGTGCCCTAGCCTTAGTCTAGTGGAGCCTTAGCCTTAGCCTAAGCCTAGGGGTGCCCTATCCTAAGCCTAGGGGTGCCCTAGCCTAAGTCTAGGGGTGCCCTAGCAGAAGCCTTGGGGTGCCCTAGCCTAAGCCTAGGGGTGCCCTAGCCTAAGCCTAGGGGTGCCCTAGCAGAAGCCTAGGGGTGCCCTAGCCTAAGCCTAGGGGTGCCCTAGCCTAAGCCTAGGGGTGCCCTAGCCTTAGGATAGGGGTGCCCTAACCTTAGCCTAAGCCTAGGGGTGCCCTAGCCTAAGACTAGGGGTGCCCTAGCCTAAGCTTAGGGGTGCCCTAGCCTAAGCCTAGTGGTGCCCTAGCCTAAGGCTCGGGGTGCCCTAGCCTTGGTCTAGTGGAGCATTAGCCTTAGCCTAAGCCTAGGGGTGCCCTATCCTAAGCGTAGGGGTGCCCTAGCCAAAGCCTAGGGGTGCCCGAGCCTAAGCCTAGTGTTGCCCTAGCCAAAGACTTGGGGTGCCCTAGCCTTAGGCTAGGGGAGCCCTAACCTTAGCCTAAGCCTAGGGTTGCCCTAGCCAAAGACTTGGGGTGCCCTAGCCTTAGTCTAGTGGAGCCTTAGCCTTAGCCTAAGCCTAGAGGTGCCCTATCCTAAGCCTAGGGGTGCCCTAGCCTAAGCCTAGGGGTGCCCTAGCATAAGCCTAGGGGTGCCCTAGCCTAAGCCTAGGGGTGCCCTAGCCTAAGACTAGGGGTGCCCTAGCCTAACCCTAGGGGTGCCATAGCCTTAGGCTAGGGGAGCACTAGCCTTAGCATATGCCTAGGGGTGCCGTAGCCTAAGCTTAAGGGTGCCCTATCCTAAGCCTAGGGGTGCCCAGGCCGAAGGCTAGTGGAGCCCTAGCCTTAGCCTAAGCCTATGGCTGCCCTAGCCTAAGCCTATTGGTGCCCTAGCCTAAACCTAGGGGTGCGCTAGCCTATCCCTAGGGGTGCCCTAGCCTTAGGCTAGGGGAGCACTAGCCTTAGCTTGAGCAGAGGGGTGCCCTAGCCTAAGCCTAGGGGTGCCCCACCCTAAGCCTAGGCGTGCCCTAGCCTAAGCCTAGGCGTGCCCTAGCCTTATGCTAGCTGAGCCCTAGCCTTAGTCTAAGCCTAGGGGTGCCCTAGCCTAAGCCTACGGTGCTCTAGCCTAAGCCTAGGGGTGCCCTTGCCTAAGCCTATGGGTGCCCTAGCCTAAGACTAGGGGTGCCCCAGCCTAAGCTTAGGGGTGCAGTAGCCTAAGCCTAGGGGTGCCCTAGCCTAAGCCTAGGGGTGCCCTAGGGTTAGGCTAGGGGAGCCCTAGCCTTACCCTAAGACTAGCGGTGCCCTAGCATAAGCTTATGGGGGCCCTAACCTAAGCCTAGGGGTGCCCTAGCCTAAGCCTAGGGGTGCTCTAGCCATAGGCTAGGCAAACCCTAGCCTTAGCTTAAGACTAGGGCTGCCGTAGCCTAAGCCTAGGGGTGCCCAAGCCTAAGACTAGGGGTGCCCTAGCCTAAGCCTAGGGGTGCCCTAGCCTAAGCCTAGGGGTGCCCTAGGCTAAGCCTAGGGGTGCCCTAGCCTGAGTCTCGGGGTGCCCAAACCTGAGGCTAGTGGAGCCGTTGCCTTAGCCTAAGTGTAGGGGTGCCCTAGCCTAAGCCTAGGGGTGCCCTACCTACGCCTAGGGGTGCCCAAGCCTTAGGCTAGGGGTACCCGAGCCTAAGACTACGTGTGCCCTAGCCTGATGCTAGGGGAGCCGTAGCCTTAGTCTATCCTAGGATTGCCCTAGCCTAAGCCTTGGGGTGCCAAAGCCTAAGTCTAGGGGTGCCCTAGCCTGAGGCTAGGGGAGCGGTAGCCTTAGCCTAAGCCTAGCGGTGCCCTAGCCTAAGCCAAGGGTGCCCTAGCCTTAGCCTAAGCCTAGGGCTGCCCTAGCCTGAGCCTACGGGTGCCCTAGACTGAGGCTAGGGGAGCCCTAGCCTTAGTCTAGCCTAGGATTACCCTAGCCAAAGCCTAGGGGTGCCCTAGCCTAAGCCAAGGGTGCCCTAGCCTTAGCCTAAGCCTAGGGCTGCCATAGCCTGAGTCTAGGGGTGCCCTAGCCTAAGCCAAGGGTGCCCTAGCCTTAGCCTAAGCCTAGGGCTGCCATAGCCTGAGTCTAGGGGTGCCCTAGCCTGAGGCTAAGGGAGCCGTAGCCTTAGCCTTAGCCTAGGGGTGCCCTAGCCTAAGCCTAGGGGTGCCCTAGCCTTAGGCTAGGGGAGCCCTAGCCTTAGCCTTAGCCTAGGGGTGCCCTAGCCTAAGCCTATGGGTGACCTAGCCTGAGCCTAGAGGTGCCCTAGCCTAAGCCTAGGCGTGCCCTAGCCTAAGCCTAGGGGTTCCCTAGCCTAAGGCTAGCGGTGCCCTAGCTTAAGCCTAGGGGTGCCCTAGCCTTAGGCTAGGGGAGCCCTAGCCTTAGCCTAAGCCTAGGGGTTCCATACCCTAATCCTAGGGGTGCCCTAGCCTAAGCCTAGGGGTGCCCTAGCCTTAGGCTAGGCGAACCCTAGCCTTAGCTTAAGCCTAGGGCTGCCCTAGCCTAAGCCTAGGGGTGGCCAAGCCTAAGCCTAGGGGTGCCAAGCCTAAGCCTAGGGGTGCCCTAGCCTAAGCCTAGGTCTGTCCTAGCCTAAGCCTAGGGTTGCCCTAGCCTAAGCCTAGGGGTGCCCTAGCCTGAGCCTAGGGGTGCTCTAGCCTGAGCCTCGGGGAGCCCTAGCCTTATTCTACCCTAGGATTGCCCTAGCCTAAGCCTAGGGGTGCCATAGCCTGAATCTAAGGGTGCCCTAGCCTGAGGCTAGGGGAACCGTAGCCTTAGCCTAAGCTTAGGGGTGCCCTAGCCTAACACTAGGGGTGCCCTAGCCTAAGCCTAGGGGTGCCCTGGCCTAAGCCTAGGGGTGCCCTAGCCTAAGCCTAGGGGTGCCCTAGCCTAAGCCTAGGAGTGCCCTTCCCTAAGCCTAGGGGTGCCATAGCCTTAGGCTAGGGGAACCCTAGACTTAGCCTAAGCCTAGGGGTGCCATAGCCTAAGACTAGGGGGGCCCTAGCCTAAGCTTATGGGTGCACTAGCCTAAGCCTAGGGGTGCCCTAGCCTAAGCCTAGGGGTGCCCTAGCCTAAGCCTAGGGGTGCCCTAGCCTAAGGCTAGGGGTGCCCTAAACTAAGCCTAGGTGTGTCCTAGCCTAAGCCTAAACCTAGGGGTGCCCTAGGCTAAGCCTAGGGGTGCCCCAGCCTACGCCTATGGGTGCCCTAGCCTTAGGCTAGGGGAGCCCTAGCTTTATCCTAAGCCTAGGGGTGCCCTAGCCAAAGCCTAGGGGGGCCCTAGCCTAAGCCTAGGGGTGCCCTAGCCTAAGCCTAGGGGTGCCCTAGCCTAAGGCTAGGGGTGCCCTAAACTAAGCCTAGGTGCGTCCTAGCCTAAGCCTAAACCTAGGGGTGCCCTAGGCTAATCCTAGGGGTGCCCCAGCCTACGCCTATGGGTGCCCTAGCCTTAGACTAGGGGAGCCCTAGCTTTATCCTAAGCCTAGGGGTGCCCTAGCCAAAGCCTAGGGGTGCCCTAGCCTAAGCATAGGGGTGAATTAGCCTTAAGCTAGGGGATCCCTAGTTTTAAACTAAGCCTAGGGAAGCCCTAGCCTAATCCTAGGAGTGACCTAGCCTAAGCCTAGGGCTGCCCTAGCCTAAGCCTAGGGCTGCCCTAGCCTACGCCTAGGGGTGCCCTAGCCTAAGCTTAGTGGTGCCCTAGCCAAAGCCTAGCGGTGCCCTAGCCTAAGCCTAGAGGTGCCATAGCCTTAGGCTAGGGGAGCCCTTACCTTAGCGTAAGCCTAGGGGTGCCTTAGCCTAAGCCTTGGGGTGCCATAGCCTAAGCCTAGGGGTGTCCTAGCCTAAGCCTAGGGGTGCCCTAGCCTTAGGCAAGGGGAGCCCTAGCCTTAGCCTAATCCGAGGGGTGCCCTAGCCTAAGCCTAGGAGTGCCCTAGTCTAAGCCTAGAAGTTCCCTATCATAAGCCTAGGGGTGCCCTAGCCAAAGCCTACGGGTGCCCTAGCCTTAGGCTAGGGGAGCCCTAGCCTTAGCCTAAGCCTTCGGGTGCCCTAGCTTAAGCCTAGGGGTGCCCTAGCCCAAGCCTAGGGGTGCCCTAGCCTTAGGCTAGGGGACCCCTAGCCTTAGCCTAAACCTAGGGGTGCCCTAGCCTAAGCCTAGGGGTGCCCTAGCCTAAGCCTAGGGGTACCTTAGCCTTAGGCTAGGGGATCCCTAGCCTTAAACTAAGCCTAGGGGAGCCCTAGCCTAAGCCTAGGGGTGCCCTAGCCTAAGCCTAGGGGTTCCCTAGCCTTAGGCTAGGGGAGCCCTAACTTTAGCGTAAGCCTAGGGGTGCCTTAGCCTAAGCCTTGGGGTGCCATAGCCTAAGCCTAGGGGTGTCCTAGCCTAAGCTTAGGGGTGCCCTAGCCTTAGGCTAGGGGAGCCCTAGCCCTAGCCTAATCCTAGGGGTGCCCTAGCCTAAGCCTAGTAGTGCCCTAGTCTAAGCCTAGAAGTTCCCTATCATAAGCCTAGGGGTGCCCTAGCCAAGGCCTAGGGGTGCCCTAGCTTTAGGCTAGGGGAGCCCTAGCCTTAGCCTAAGCCTACGGGTGCCCTAGCTTAAGCCTAGGGGTGCCCTAGCCTAAACCTAGGGGTGCCCTAGTCTAAGCCTAGGGGTGCCCTAGCCTTAGGCTAGGGGAGTCCTAGCCTTAGCTTAAACCTAGGGGTGCCCTAGCCTAAGCCTAGGGGTGCCTTAGCCTAAGCTAGGGGTGCCCTAGCCTTAGGCTAGGGGAGCCCTAACCTTAGCCTAAGCCTAGGGGTGCCCTAGGGTAAGACTAGGGTGCCCTAGCCTAAGCTTAGGGGTGCCCTTGCCTAGGCCTAGGGGTGCCCTAGCCTAAGCCTAGGGGTGCCCTAGGGTTAGGCTAGGGGAGCCCTAGCCTTAGCCTAAGCCTAAGGGTGCCCTATACTAAGCCTAGGGGTGCCCTAGGCTTAGGTTAGGGGAGCCCTAGCCTTAGCCTAAGCCTAGGGATGCCTAGCCTAAGCCTAGGGGTGCCATAGCCTTAGGCTAGGGAAGCCCTATCCTTAGCCTAAGCCTAGGGGTGCCCTAGCCTAAGCCTAGGGGTGCCCTAGCCTTAGGCTAGGGGAGCCCTAGTCTTAGCCTAAGCCTAGGGGTACCCTAGCCTAAGCCTAGGGGTGCTCTAGACTAAGCCTAGGGGTGCCCTAACCTAAGCCTAGGGGTGCCCTAGGCTAAGCCTAGGGGTTCCCTAGCCTAAGGCTATGGGTGCCCTAGCCTTAGTCTAGTGGAGCCCTAGCCTTAGCCTAAGCCTAGGGGTGCCCTATCCTAAGCCTAGGGGTGCCCTAGCCTAAGCCTAGAGGTGCCATAGCCTTAGGCTAGGGGAGCCCTTACCTTAGCGTAAGCCTAGGGGTGCCTTAGCCTAAGCCTTGGGGTTCCATAGCCTAAGCCTAGGGGTGTCCTAGCCTAAGCCTAGGGGTGTCTTAGCCTTAGGCTAGGGGAGCCCTAGCCTTAGCCTAATCCGAGGGGTGCCCTAGCCTAAGCCTAGGAGTGCCCTAGTCTAAGCCTACAAGTTCCCTATCATAAGCCTAGGGGTGCCCTAGCCAAAGCCTAGGGGTGCCCTAGCCTTACGCTAGGGGAGCCCACCTTAGCCTAAGCCTACGGGTGCCCTAGCTTAAGCCTAGGGGTGCCCTAGCCCAAGACTAGGGGTGCCCTAGCCTTAGGCTAGGGAACCCCTAGCCTTAGCCTAAACCTAGGGGTGCCCTAGCCTAAGCCTAAGGGTGCCCTAGCCTAAGCCTAAGGGTGCCCTAGCCTAAGCTTAGGGGTGCCCTATCCTTACACTAGGGGAGCCCTAACCTTAGCCTAAGCCTAGGGGTGCCGTAGCCTAATACTAGGGTGCCCTAGCCTAAGCTTAGGGGTGCCCTAGCCTAGGCCTATGGGTGCCCTAGCCTAAGCATAGCGGTGCCCTAGGGTGAGGCTAGGGGAGCCCTAACGTTAGCCTAAGCCTAGGGGTGCCCTAACCTAAGCCTAGGGGTGTCCTAGCCTAAGCCTAGGGGTGCCCTAGCCTTAGGCGAGGGGAGCCCTAGCCTTATCCTAAGCCTAGGGGTGCCCTAGCCTAAGCCTAGGGATACCCTAGCCTAAGCCTAGGGGTGCCCTAGCCTAAGCCTAGGTGTGCCCTAGCTTTAGGCTAGGGAAGCCTTAGCCTTAGCCTAAGCCTAGGGGTGCCCTAACCTAAACCTGGGGTGCCCTAGCTTAAGCCTAGGGGTGCCCTAGCCTAAGCGTAGGGGAGCCCTATCCTAAGCCTAGGGGTGCCCTAGCCTAAGGCTAGTGGTGCCCTAGCCTATGTCTAGTGTAGCCCAAGCCTTAGCTTAAGCCTAGGGGTGCCCAAGCCTAAGCCTAGGGGTGCCCTAGCCTAAGCCTAGGGGTGTCCTATCCTAAGCCTAGGGGTGCCCTAGCCTTAGGCTAGGGGAGCCCTAGCCGTAGCCTAAGCCTAGGGGCTCCCTAGCCTAAACGTAGGGGTGCCCTAGCCTAAGCCTATGAGTGCCCTAGCCTTGGGCTAGGGGAGCCCTAGCCTTAGCCTAAGCCTAGGGGTGCCCCAGCATAAGCCTAGTGGTACCCTAGTCTACGTCTAGGGGTGCCCTAGCTTAAGCATAGGGGTGCTCTAACCAAAGTCTAGGCTCTCCCTACCTAATCCTAGGGGTGCCCTTGCCTAAGCCTAGGGGTGCCCTAGCCTTGGGCTAGGGAAGCCCTAGCCTTAGCCTTAGTCTAGGGGTGCCCTAGCCTAAGATTAGGGGTGCCCTAGCCTAAGCCTAGGGGTGCCCTAGCCTAAGACTAGGGGTGCCCTAAAATAAGCCTAGGTGTGCCCTAGCCTAAGCCTAAACCTAGGGGTGCCCTAGGCTAAGCCTAGGGGTGCCCCAGCCTAAGCCTATGGGTGCCCTAGCCTTAGGCTAGGGGAGCCCTAGCTTTATCCTAAGCCTAGGGGTGCCCTAGCCAAAGCCTAGGTGTGCCCTAGCCTAAACCTAGGGGTACCTTAGCCTTAGGCTAGGGGATCCCTAGCCTTAAACTAAGCCTAGGGGAGCCCTAGCCTAAGTCTAGGGGTGCCCTAGCCTAAGCCTAGGGGTGCCCTAGCCTTAGGCTAGGGGATCCGTAGAATTAGCCTAATCTTAGGAGTGACCTAGCCTAAGCCTAGGGGTGCCCTAACCTAAGCCTAGGGCTGCCCTAGCCTAAGCCTAGGGGTGCCCTACCCTAAGCCTAGGGCTGCCCTAGCCTTAGGCTAGGGGAGCCCTAACCTTAGAGTAATCCTAGGGGTGCCTTAGCCTAAGCCTTGGGGTGCCATAGCCTAAGCCTAGGGGTGTCCTAGCCTAAGCCTAGGGGTGCCCTAGCCTCAGGCTACTGGAGCCCTAGCCTTAGCCTAATCCTAGGAGTGCCTAGCCTAATCCTAGGGGTGCCCTAAACTAAGCCTAGGTGTGCCCTAGCCTAAGCCTAAACCTAGGGGTGCCCTAGGCTAAGCCTAGGGGTGACCCAGCCTAAGACTATGGGTGCCCTAGCCTTAGGCTAGGGGAGCCCTAGCTTTATCCTAAGCCTAGGGGTGCCCCAGCCAAAGCCTAGGTGTGCCCTAGCCTAAAACTAGGGGTACCTAAGCCTTAGGCTAGGGGATCCCTAGCCTTAGCCTAAGCCTAGGGGTGCCCTAGCCTAAACCTAGGGGTGCCCTAGCCTAAGCCTAGGGGTGCCCTAGCCTTAGGATAGGGGAGCCTTGAATTAGCCTAATCTTAGGAGTGACCTAGCCTAAGCCTAGGGGTGCCCTAGCCTAAGCCTAGGGCTGCCCTAGCCTAAGCCTAGGGGTGTCCTACCCTAAGCCTAGGGCTGCCCTAGCCTACGCCTAGGGGTGCCCTAGCCTAAGGCTAGAGGTGCCCTAGCCTTAGGCTAGGGGAGCCCTAACCTTAGCCTAAGCCTAGGAGTGCCCTAGCCTAAGCCTAGAGGTGTCCTAGCCTTAGGCTAGGGGAGCCCTAGCCTTAGCCTAATCCTAGGGGTGCCCTAGCCTAAGCCTAGGAGTGCCCTAGTCTAAGCCTAGATGTTCCCTATCATAAGCCTAGGGGTGCCCTAGCCAAAGCCTAGGGGTGCCCTAGCCTTAGGCTAGGGGAGCCCTAGCCTTAGCCTAAGCATACGGGTGCCCTAGCTTAAGCCTAGGGGTGCCTTAGCCTTAGGCTAGGGGAGCCCTAGCCTTAGCCTAAACCTAGGGGTGCCATAGCCTAAGCCTAGGGGTGCCCTAGCATTAGGCTAGGGGAGCCCTAACCTTAGCCTAAGCCTAGGGGTGCCCTAGCCTAAGACTAGGGTGCCAAAACTAAGCTTAGGGGTGCCCTAGCCTAAGCCTAGGGGTGCCCTAGCCTAAGTCTAGGGTGTGCCCTAGGGTTAGGCTAGGGGAGCCCTAGCCTTAGCCTAAGCCTAGGAGTGCCCTAGCCTAAGCCTAGAGGTGTCCTAGCGTAAGCCCAGGGGTGCCCTAGCCTAAGCCTAGGGGTGCCCTAGCCTAAGCCTAGGGGTGCCCTAGCCTAAGCCTAGGGGTGCCCTAGGCTAAGCCTAGGGGTACCTTAGCCTTAGGCTAGGGGATCCCTAGCCCTAAACTAAGCCTACGTGAGCCCTAGCCTAAGCCTAGGGGTGCCCTAGCCTAAGCCTACGGGTGCCATAGCCTTAGGCTAGGGAAGCCCTATCCTTACCCTAAGCCTAGGGGTGCCCTAGCCTAAGCCTAGGGGTGCCCTAGCCTTAGGCTAGGGGAGCCGTAGTCTTAGCCTAAGCCTAGGGGTGACCTAGCCTAAGCCTAGGCGTGCCATAGCCTAAGCCTAGGGGTGTCCTAGCCTAAGGCTAGGTGTGCCCTAGCCTTAGTCTAGTGGAGCCCTAGCCTTAGCCTAAGCCTAGGGGTGCCCTATCCTAAGCCTAGGGGTGCCATAGCCTAAGCCTAGGGTTGCCCTAGCCTAAGCCTAGGGGTACCTTAGCCTTAGGCTAGGGGATCCCTAGCCTTAAACTAAGCCTAGGGGAGCCCTAGCCTAAGCCTAGGGGTGCCCTAGCCTAAGCCTAGGGGTTCCCTAGCCTTAGGCTAGGGGAGCCCTAACCTTAGCGTAAGCCTAGGGGTGCCTTAGCCTAAGCCTTGGGGTGCCATAGCCTAAGCCTAGGGGTGTCCTAGCCTAAGCTTAGGGGTGCCCTAGCCTTAGGCTAGGGGAGCCCTAGCCCTAGCATAATCCTAGGGGTGCCCTAGCCTAAGCCTAGTAGTGCCCTAGTCTAAGCCTAGAAGTTCCCTATCATAAGCCTAGGGGTGCCCTAGCCAAGGCCTGGGGGTGCCCTAGCCTTAGGCTAGGGGAGCCCTAGCCTTAGCCTAAGCCTACGGGTGCCCTAGCTTAAGCCTAGGGGTGCCCTAGCCTAAGCCTAGGGGTGCCCTAGTCTAAGCCTAGGGGTGCCCTAGCCTTAGGCTAGGGGAGCCCTAGCCTTAGCTTAAACCTAGGGGTGCCCTAGCCTAAGCCTAGGGGTGCCTTTGCCTAAGCTAGGGGTGCCCTAGCCTTAGGCTAGGGGAGCCCTAACCTTAGCCTAAGCCTAGGGGTGCCCTAGCGTAAGACTAGGGTGCCCTAGCCTAAGCTTAGGGTTGCCCTTGCCTAGGCCTAGGGGTGCCCTAGCCTAAGCCTAGGGGTGCCCTAGGGTTAGGCTAGGGGAGCCCTAGCCTTAGCCTAAGCCTAGGGGTGCCCTATACTAAGCCTAGGGGTGCCCTAGGGTTAGGCTAGGGGAGCCCTAGCGTTAGACTAAGCCTAGGGGTGCCCTAGCCTAAGCCTAGGGGTGCCCTGGCGTAAGCCCAGGGGTGCCCTAGCCTAAGCCTAGGGGTGCACTAGCCTAAGCCTAGGGGTGCCCTAGCCTAAGCCTACTGTCCCTTAGCCTTAGTCTAGGGGAGCCCTAGCCTTAGCCTAAGCTTAGGGATGCCTAGCCTAAGCCTAGGGGTGCCATAGCCTTAGGCTAGTGAAGCCCTATCCTTAGCCTAAGCCTAGGGGCGCCTTAGCCTAAGCCTAGGGGTGCCTTAGCCTTAGGCTAGGGGAGCCCTAGTCTTAGCCTAAGCCTAGGGGTACCCTAGCCTAAGCCTAGGGGTGCTCTAGACTAAGCCTAGGGGTGCCCTAACCTAAGCCTAGGGGTGCCCTAGCCTAAGCCTAGGGGTTCCCTAGCCTAAGGCTAGGGGTGCCCTAGCCTTAGTCTAGTGGAGCCCTAGCTTTAGTCTAAGCCTAGGGGTGCCCTATCCTAAGCCTAGGGGTGCCCTAGCCTAAGCCTAGGGGTGCCCTAGCCTAAGCCTAGGGGTACCTTAGCCTTAGGCTAGGGGATCCCTAGCCTTAAACTAAGCCTAGGGGAGCCCTAGCCTAAGCCTACGGGTGCCCTAGCCTAAGCCTAGGGGTGCCCTAGCCTTAGGCTAGGGGAGCCCTAGAATTAGCCTATTCCTAGGAGTGACCTAGCCTAAGCCAAGGGGTGCCCTAGCCTAAGCTTAGGGCTGCCCTAGCCTAAGCCTAGGGGTGCCCTACCCTAAGCCTAGGGCTGCCCTAGCCTACGCCTAGGGCTGCCCTAGCCTACGCCTAGGTGCCCTAGCCTTAGGCTAGGGGAGCCCTAGTCTTAGCCTAAGCCTAGGGGTGCCCTAGCCTAAGCCTAGGTGTGCCCTAGCCAAAGCCTAGGGGTGCCCTATCCTAAGCCTACAGGTGCCCTAGCCTTAGGCTAGGGGAGCCCTAACCTTAGCATAAGCGTAGGGGTGCCCTAGCCTAAGACTAGGCTGCCCAAACTAAGCTTAGGGGTGCCCTAGCCTAAGCCTAGGGGTGCCGAAGCCTAAGCCTAGGGGTGCCCTAGCTTAAGCCTAGGGGTGCCCTAGCCTAAGCCTCAGGGTGCCCTAGCCTTAGGCTAGGGGAGCCCTAGCCTTAGCCTAAACCTAGGGGTGCCCTAGCCTAAGCCTAGGGGTGCCGAAGCCTAAGCCTAGGGGTGCCCTAGCCTTAGGCTAGGGGAGCCCTAACCTTAGCCTAAGCCTAGGGGTGCCCTAGCCTAAGACTAGGCTGCCCAAACTAAGCTTAGGGGTGCCCTAGCCTAAGCCTAGGGGTGCCCAAGCCTAAGCCTAGGTGTGCCCTAGGGTTAGGCTAGGGGAGCCCTAGCCTTAGCCTAAGCCTAGGGGTGCCCTACCATTAGCCTAGGGGTGCCCTAGCCTAAGCCTAGGGGTGCCCTATCCTTAGCCTAGGGGTGCCCTAGCCTAAGCCTAGGGGTGCCCTAGCCTAAGCCTAGTGTTCCCTAGCCTTAGGCTAGGGGAGCCCTATTCTTAGCCTAAGCCTAGGGGTGCCCTCGCCTAAGACTAGGTTGCCCTAGCCTAAGCTTAGGGGTGCCCTAGCCTAAGCCTAGTGGTGCCCTAGCCTAAGCCTAGGGGTGCCCTAGCCTAAGCCTCGGGGTGCCCTATTCTAAGCCTAGAAGTTCCCTATCATAAGCCTAGGGGTGCCCTAGCCTTAGGCTAGGGGAGCCCTAGCCTTAGCCTAAGCCTAGGGATGCCTAGCCTAAGCCTAGGGGTGCCATAGCCTTAGGCTAGGGAAGCCCTATCCTTAGCCTAAGCCTAGGGGTGCCTTAGCCTAAGCCTAGGGGTGCCTTAGCCTTAGGCTAGGGGAGCCCTAGTCTTAGCCTAAGCCTAGGGGTACCCTAGCCTAAGCCTAGGGGTGCTCTAGACTAAGCCTAGGGGTGCCCTAACCTAAGCCTAGGGGTGCCCTAGCCTAAGCCTAGGGGTTCCCTAGCCTAAGGCTAGGGGTGCCCTAGCCTTAGTCTAGTGGAGCCCTAGCCTTAGCCTAAGCCTAGGGGTGTCCTATCCTAAGCCTAGGGGTGCCCTAGCCTAAGCCTAGGGGTGCCCTAGCCTAAGCCTAGGGGTACCTTAGCCTTAGGCTAGGGGATCCCTAGCCTTAAACTAAGCCTAGGGGAGCCCTAGCCTAAGCCTAGGGGTGCCCTAGCCTAAGCCTAGGGGTGCCCTAGCCTTAGGCTAGGGGAGCCCTAGAATTAGCCTATTCCTAGGAGTGACCTAGCCTAAGCCTAGGGGTGCCCTAGCCTAAGCTTAGGGCTGCCCTAGCCTAAGCCTAGGGGAGCCCTACCCTAAGCCTAGGGCTGCCCTAGCCTACGCCTAGGGCTGCCCTAACGTACGCCTAGGGGTGCCCTAGCCTTAGGCTAGGGGAGCCCTAGTCTTAGCCTAAGCCTAGGGGTGCCCTAACCTAAGCCTAGGGGTGCCCTAGCCAAAGCCTAGGGGTGCCCTAGCCTAAGCCTAGGGGTGCCGAAGCCTAAGCCTAGGGGTGCCCTAGCCTAAGCCTAAGGGTGCCCTAGCCTTAGGCTAGGGGAGCACTAGCCTTAGCCTAAACCTAGGGGTGCCCTAGCCTAAGCCTAGGGGTGCCCTAGCCTAAGCTTAGGGGAGCCCTAGCCTTAGGCTAGGGGAGCCCTAACCTTAGCCTAAGCATAGGGGTGCCCTAGCCTAAGACTAGGCTGCCCAAACTAAGCTTAGGGGTGCCCTAGCCTAAGCCTAGGGGTGCCCAAGCCTAAGCCTAGGTGTGCCCTAGGGTTAGGCTAGGGGAGCCCTAGCCTTAGCCTAAGCCTAGGGGTGCCCTACCATTAGCCTAGGGGTGCCCTAGCCTAAGCCTAGGGGTGCCCTATCCTTAGCCTAGGGGTGCCCTAGCCTAAGCCTAGGGGTGCCCTAGCCTAAGCCTAGTGTTCCCTAGCCTTAGGCTAGGGGAGCCCTATCCTTCGCCTAAGCCTAGGGGTGCCCTCGCCTAAGACTAGGTTGCCCTAGCCTAAGCTTAGGGGTGCCCTAGCCTAAGCCTAGTGGTGCCCTAGCCTAAGCCTAGGGGTGCCCTAGCCTAAGCCTCGGGGTGCCCTAGTCTAAGCCTAGAAGTTCCCTATCATAAGCCTAGGGGTGCCCTAGCTTTAGGCTAGGGGAGCCCTAGCCTTAGCCTAAGCCTACGGGTGCCCTAGCTTAAGCCTAGGGGTGCCCTAGCCTAAGCCTAGGGGTGCCCTAGCCTAAGCCTAGGGGTGCCCTAGCCTTAGGCTAGGGGAGCCCTAGCCGTAGCTTAAACCTAGGTGTGCCCTAGCCTAAGCCTAGGGGTGCCCTAGCCTAAGCTAGAGGTGCCCTAGCCTTAGGCTAGGGGAGCCCTAACCTTAGCCTAAGCCTAGGGGTGCCCTAGCGTAAGACTAGGGTGCCCTAGCCTAAGCTTAGGGGTGCCCTTGCCTAAGCCTAGGGATGCCATAGCCTAAGCCTAGGGGTGCCCTAGGGTTAGGCTAGGGGAGCCCTAGCCTTAGCCTAAGCCTACGGGTGCCCAAGCCTAAGCCTAGGGGTGCCCTGGCGTAAGCCCAGGGGTGCCCTAGCCTAAGCCTAGGGGTGCCCTAGCCTAAGCCTAGGGGTGCCCTAGCCTAAGCTTACTGTCCCCTAGCCTAAGGCTAGGGGAGCCCTAGCCTTAGCCTAAGCCAAGGGGTGCCCTAGCCTAAGCCTAGTGGTGCCCTAGCCTTAGGCTAGGGGAGCCCTAGTCTTAGCCTAATCCTAGGGGTGCCCTAGCCTAAGCCTAGGGGTGCCCTAGACTAAGCCTAGGGGTGCCATAACCTAAGCCTAGGGGTGCCCTAGCCTAAGCCTAAGGGTGCCCTAGCCTAAGCCTAGGGGTTCCCTAGCCAAAGGCTAGGGGTGCCCTAGCCTTAGTCTAGTGGAGCCCTAGCCTTAGCCTAAGCCTAAGGGTGCCCTATCCTAAGCCTAGGGGTGCCCTATCCTAAGCCTAGGGGTGCCCTAGCCTAAGCCTAAGGGTACCTTAGCCTTAGGCTAGGGGATCCCTAGCCTTAAACTAAGCCTAAGGGAGCCCTAGCCTAAGACTAGGGGTGCCCTAGCCTAAGCCTAGGGGTGCCCTAGCCTTAGGCTAGGGAGCCTAGAATTAGCCTATTCCTAGGAGTGACCTAGCCTAAGCCTAGGGGTGCCCTAACATAAGCTTAGGGCTGCCCTAGCCTAAGCCTAGGGGTGCCCTACCCTAAGCCTAGGGCTGCCCTAGCCTACGCCTAGGGGTGCCCAAGCCTAAGCCTAGGGTTGCCCTAGCCAAAGCCTAGGGGTGCCCTAGCCTAAGCCTAGAGGTGCCCTAGCCTTAGGCTAGGGGAGCCCTAACCTTAGCGTAAGCGTAGGGGTGCCCTAGCCTAAGACTAGGCTGCCCAAACTAAGCTTAGGGGTGCCCTAGCCTAAGCCTAGGGGTGCCCAAGCCTAAGCCTAGGGGTGCCATAGCTTAAGCCTAGGGGTGCGCTAGCCTAAGCCTAAGGGTGCCCTAGCCTTAGGCTAGGGGAGCCCTAGCCTTAGCCTAAACCTAGAGGTGTCCTAGCCTAAGCCTAGGGGTGCCCTAGCCTAAGCCTAGGGGTGCCCTAGCCTTAGGCTAGGGGAGCCTTAACCTTAGCCTAAGCCTAGAGGTGCCCTAGCCTAAGACTAGGCTGCCCAAACTAAGCTTAGGGGTGCCCAAGCCTAAACCTACGGGTGCCCTAGGTTTAGGCTAGGGGAGCCCTAGCCTTAGCCTAAGCCTAGGGGTGCCCTACCATAAGCCTAGGGATTGCCCTAACCTAAGCATAGGGGTGCCCTAGCCTAAGCCTAGGGGTGCCCTATCCTTAGCCTAGGGGTGCCCTAGCCTAAGCCTAGGGGTGCCCTAGCCTAAGCCTAGTGTGCCCTAGCCTTAGGCTAGGGGAGCCCTATCCTTAGCCTAAGCCTACGGGTGCCCTCGCCTAAGACTAGGGTGCCCTAGCCTAAGCTTAGGGGTGCCCAAGCCTAAGCGTAGTGGTGCCCTAGCCTAAGCCTAGGGGTGCCCTAGGGTTTGGCTAGGGGAGCCCTAGCCTTAGCCTAAGCCTAGGGGTGCCCTAGCCTAAGCCTAGGGGTGCCCTAGCCTAAGCCCAAGGTGACCTAGCCTAAGCCTAGGGGTGCCCTAGCCTAAGCCTAGGGGTGCCCTAGCCTAAGTCTACTGTGCCCTAGCCAAAGCCTAGGGGCGCCCTAGCCTAAGCCTAGGGGTGCCCTAGCCTAAGCCTAGTGTGCCCTAGCCTTAGGCTAGGGGAGCCCTATCCTTAGCCTAAGCCTAGGGGTGCCCTCGCCTAAGACTAGGGTGCCCTAGCCTAAGCTTAGGGGTGCCTTAGCCTAAGCCTAGTGGTGCCCTAGCCTAAGCCTTGGGGTGCCCTAGGGTTAGGCTAGGGGAGCCCTAGCCTTAGCCTAAGCCTAGGGGTGCCCTAGCCTAAGCCTAGGGGTGCCCTAGCTTAAGCCCAAGGTGCCCTAGCCTAAGCCTAGGGATGCCCTAGCCTAAGCCTAGGGGTGCCCTAGCCTTAGGCTAGGGGAGCCCTAGCCTTAAACTAAGCCTAGGGGAGCCCTAGCCTAAGCCTAGGGGTGCCCTAGCCTAAGCCTCGGGGTGCCCTAGTCTAAGCCTAGAAGTTCCCTATCATAAGCCTAGGGGTGCCCTAGCCAAAGCATAGGGGTGCCCTAGCCTTAGGCTAGGGGAGCCCTAGCCTTAGCCTAAGCCTACGGGTGCCCTAGCTTAAGCCTAGGGGTGCCCTAGCCTAAGCCTAGGGGTGCCCTAGCCTAAGGCTAGGGGAGCCCTAGCCTTAGGCTAGGGGAGGCCTAGCCTTAGCTTAAACCTATGGGTGCCCTAGCCTAAGCCTAGGGGTGCCCTTGCCTAAGCCTTGGGGTGCCCTAGCCTAAGCCTAGGGGTTCCCTAGGGTTAGGCTAGGGGAGCCCTAGCCTTAGCCTAAGCCTAGGGGTGCCCTAGCCTAAGCCTAGGAGTGCCCTAGGGTTAGGCTAGGGGAGCCCTAGCCTTAGCCTAAGCCTAGGGGTGCCCTAGCCTAAGCCTAGGGTTGCCCTGGCGTAAGCCCAGGGTGCCCTAGCCTAAGCCTAGGGGTGCCCTAGCCTAAGCCTACTGTCCCTAGCCTTAGTCTAGGGGAGCCCTAGCCTTAGCCTAAGCCTAGGGCTGCCTAGCCTAAGCCTAGGGTTGCCATAGCCTTAGGCTAGGGAAGCCCTATCCTTACCCTAAGCCTAGGGGTGCCCTAGCCTAAGCCTACGGGTGCCCTAGCCTTAGGCTAGGGGAGCCCTAGTCTTAGCCTAAGCCTAGGGGTGCCCTAGCCTAAGCCTAGGGGTGCCCTAGACTAAGCCTAGGGGTGCCATAACCTAAGCCTAGGGGTGCCCTAGCCTAAGCCTAGGGGTTCCCTAGCCTAAGGCTAGTGGTGCCCTAGCCTTAGTCTAGTGGAGCCCTAGCCTTAGCCTAAGCCTAGGGGTGCCATATCCTAAGCCTAGGGGTCCCCTAGCCTAAGCCTAGGGGAGCCCTAGCCTAAGCCTAGGCTTGCCCTAGCCGAAGCCTAGGGGTACCTTAGCCTTAGGCTAGGGGATCCCTAGCCTTAAACTAAGCCTAGAGGAGCCCTAGCCTAAGCCTAGGGGTGCCCTAGCCTAAGCCTAGGGGTGCCCTAGGCTAAGCCTAGGGTTGCCCTAGTCTAAGCCTAGAAGTTCACTATCATAAGCCTAGGGGGTGCCCTAGCCAAAGCCTAGGGGTTCCCTAGCCTTAGGCTAGGGGAGCCGTAGCCTTAGCCTAAACCTAGGGGTGCCCTAGCCTAAGCCTAGGGGTTCCCTAGCCTAAGCTAAGGGTGCCCTAGCCTTAGGCTAGGGGAGCCCTAACCTTAGCCTAAGCCTAGGGGTGCCCTAGCCTAAGACTAGGGTGCCCTAGCCTAAGCTTAGGGGTGCCCTAGCCTAAACCTTGGGGTGCCCTAGCCTAAGCCTAGGGGTGCCCTAGGTTTAGGCTAGGGGAACCCTAGCCTTAGCCTAAGCCTAGGGGTGCCCTAGGCTAAGCCTAGGGGTGCCCTAGCCTAAGCCTAGGGGTGCCCTAGCCTAAGCCTAGGGGTGCCCTAGCCTAAGCCTAGGGCTGCCCTAGCCTAAGCCTAGGGGTGCCCTAGGCTAAGCCTAGGGGTGCCCTAGCCTAAGCCTAGGGGTGCCCTAGCCTAAGCCTAGTGTGCCCTAGCCTTAGGTTAGGGGAGCCCTAGCCTTAGCCTAAGCCTAGGGGTGCCCTAGCCTAAGACTAGGGTGCCCTAGCCTAAGCTTAGGGGTGCCCTAGCCTAAGCCTAGGAGTGTCCTAGGGTTAGGCTAGGGGAGCCCTAGCCTTAGCCTAAGCCTATGGGTGCCCTAGCCTAAGCCTTGGGGTGCCCTAGCTTAAGCCCAGGGGTGCACTAGCCTAAGCCTAGGGGTGCCCTATCCTAAGCGTAGGGGTGCCCTAGCCTAAGCCTATTGTGCCCTAGCCTTAGGCTAGGGAAGCCCTAGCCTTAGCCTAAGCCTAGGGCTGCCTAGCCTAAGCCTAGGGGTGCCATAGCCTTAGGCTAGGGAAGCCCTATCCTTACCCTAAGCCTAGGGGTGCCCTAGCCTAAGCCTAGGGGTGCCCTAGCCTAAGCCTAGTGGTGCCCTAGCCTAAGGCTAGGGGTGCCCTAGCCTTAGTCTAGTGGAGCCTTAGCCTTAGCCTAAGCCAAGGGGTGCCCTATCCTAAGCCTAGGGGTGCCGTAGCCAAAGCCTAGGGGTGCCCGAGCTTAAGCCTAGGGTTGCCCTAGCCAAAGCCTTGGGGTGCCCTAGCCTTAGGCTAGGGGAGCCCTAATCTTAGCCTAAGCCTAGGGTTGCCCTAGTCAAACCTTGGGGTGCCCTAGCCTTAGTCTAGTGGAGCCTTAGCCTTAGCCTAAACCTAGGGGTGCCCTATCCTAAGCCTAGGGGTGCCCTAGCCTAAGCCTAGGGGTGCCCTAGCAGAAGCCTAGGGGTGCCCTAGCCTAAGCCTAGGGGTGCCCTAGCCTAAGCCTAGGGGTACCCTAGCCTTAGGATAGGGGAGCCCTAACCTTAGCCTAAGCCTGGGGTGCCCTAGCCTAAGACTAGGGGTGCCCTAGCCTAAGCTTAGGGGTGCCCTAGCCTAAGCCTAGTGGTGCCCTAGCCTAAGGCTCGGGGTGCCCTAGCCTTAGTAGTGGAGCCTTAGCCTTAGCCTAAGCCTAGGGGTGCCCTATCCTAAGCGTAGGGGTGCCCTAGCCAAAGCCTAGGGGTGCCCGAGCCTAAGCCTAGGGTTGCCCTAGCCAAAGCCTTGGGGTGCCCTAGCCTTAGGCTAGGGGAGCCCTAACCTTAGCCTAAGCCTAGGGTTGCCCTAGCCAAAGAATTGGGGTGCCCTAGCCTTAGTCTAGTGGAGCCTTAGCCTTAGCCTAAGCCTACAGGTGCCCTATCCTAAGCCTAGGGTTGCCCTAGCCTAAGCCTAGGGGTGCCCTAGCATAAGCCTAGGGGTGCCCTAGCCTAAGCCTAGGGGTGCCCTAGCCTTAGGCTAGGGGAGCCCTAACCTTAGCCTAAGCCTAGGGGTGCCCTAGCCTAAGACTAGGGGTGCCATAGCCTAATCCTAGGGGTGTCCTAGCCTAAGCCTAGGCGTTCCCTAGCCTTAGGCTAGGGGAGCCCTAGCCTTAGCCTAATCCTAGGGGTGCCCTAGCCTAAGCCTAGGGTTGCCCTAGTCTAAACCCAGAAGTTCACTATCATAAGCCTAGGGGTGCCCTAGCCTAAGCCTAGCAATGCCCTAGCCTTAGGCTAGGGGAGCCCTAGCCTTAGCCTAAGCCTAGGGGTGCCCTATCCTAAGCCTAGGGGTGCCCTAGCCAAAGCCTAGGGGTGCCCGAGCCTAAGCCTAGGGTTGCCCTAGCCAAAGCCTTGGGGTGCCCTAGCCTTAGTCTAGTGGAGCCTTAGCCTTAGCCTAAACCTAGGGGTGCCCTATCCTAAGCCTAGGGGTGCCCTAGCCTAAGCTTAGGGGTACCCTAGCAGAAGCCTAGGGGTGCCCTAGCCTAAGCCTAGGGGTGCCCTAGCCTAAGCCTAGGGGTGCCCTAGCCTTAGGCTAGGGGAGCCCTAACTTTAGCCTAAGCCTAGGGGTGCCCTAGCCTAAGACTAGGGGTGCCCTAGCCTAAGCTTAGGGGTGCCCTAGCCTAAGCCTATGGGTGCCCTAGCCTAAGCCTAGGGGTGCCCTAGGGTTAGGCTAGGGGAACCCTAGCCTTAGCCTAAGACTAGGGGTGCCTTAGCGTAAGTCTAGGGGTGCCCTAGCCTAAGACTAGGGGTGCCCTAGCCTAAGCCTAGGGGTGCCCTAGCCCAAGCCTAGGGGTGCCCTAGCCTAAGCCTAGGGGTGCCCTAGCCTAAGTCTAGGGGTGCCCTAGCCTAAGCCTACGGGTGCCCTAGCCTTAGCCTAAGCAGTAGCCTTAACCTAAGCCTAGGTGTGCCCTAGCCTTACCCTGGGGTGCCCTAGCTTAAGGCTAGGGGTGCCCTAGCCTAAGCGTAGGATTGGCCTAGCTTAAGCCTAGGGGTGCCCTAGCCTAAGGCTAGGGGTGCCCTACCCTTAGTCTAGTGGAGCCCTAGCCTTAGCTTAAGCCTAGGGGTGCCCTAGCCTAAGCCTAGGGGTGCCCTAGCCTTAGGCTAGGGGAGCCCTAGCCTTAGCCTAAGCCTAGGGGTGTCCTAGCCTAAACCTAGAGGTGCCCTAGCCTAAGCCTAGGGGTGCCCTAGCCTTGGGCTAGTGGAGCCCTAGCCTAAGCCTAAGCCTAGGGGTGCCCCAGCCTAAGTCTAGGGGTGCCCTAGTCTACATCTAGGGGTGCCCAAGCCTAAGCATAGGGGTGCTCTAACCAAAGTCTAGGCATTCCCTACCTAAGCCTAGGGGTGCCCTAGCCTAAGCCTAGGGGTGCCCTAGCCTAAGCCTAGGGGTGCCCTATCCTAAGCCTAGGGGTGCCCTAAACTAAGCCTAGGTGTGCCCTAGCCGAAGCCTAAAACTAGGGGTGCCCTAGGCTAAGCCTAGGGGTGCCCCAGCCTAAGCCTATGGGTGCCCTAGCCTTAGGCTAGGGGAGCCCTAGCTTTATCCTAAGCCTACGGGTGCCCTAGCCAAAGCCTACGGGTGCCGTAGCCTAAGCCTAGGGGTGCCTTAGCCTTAGGCTAGGGGATCCCTAGCCTTAAACTAAGCCTAGGGGAGCCCTAGCCTAAGCCTAGGGGTGCCCTAGCTTAAGCCTAGGGGTGCCCCAGCCTTAGGCTATGGGAGCCCTAGAATTAGCCTAATCCTAGGGGTGCCCTAGCCAAAGCCTAGGGGTGCCCTATCCTAAGCCTAGAGTTGCCCTAGCCTTAGGCTAGGGGAGCCCTAACCTTAGCGTAAGCCTAGGGGTGCCTTAGCCTAAGCCTTGGGGTGCCTTAGCCTAATCCTAGGGGTGCCCTAGCCTAAACCTAGGAGTGCCCTAGTCAGGCCTAGAAGTTCCCTCTCATAAGCCTAGGGGTGCCCTAGCCAAAGCCTAGGGGTGCCCTAGCCTTAGGATAGGGGAGCCCTAGCCTTAAACTAAGCCTAGGGGAGCACTAGCTAAGACTAGGGTGCCCTAGCCTAAGCTTAGAGGTGCCCTAGCCTAAGCCAAGGGGTGCCGTAGCCTAAGCCTAGGGGTGCCCTACGGTTAGGCTAGGGGAGCCCTATCCTTAGCCTAAGCCTAGGGGTGCCCTAGCCTAAGCCTAGGGGTGCCCTAGCCTAAGCCTAGAGGTGCCCTAGTTTTAGGCTAGGGGAGCCCTAACCTTAGCGTAAACCTAGGGGTGCCTTAGCCTAAGCCTTGGGGTGCCATAGCCTAAGCCTAGGGGTGTCCTAGCCTCAGCCTAGGGGTGCCCAAGCCTTAGGCTATGGGAGCCCTAGCCTTAGCCTAATCCTAGGGGTGCCCTAGCCTAAACCTAGGAGTGCCCTAGTCTAAGCCTAGAAGTTCCCTCTCATAAGCCTAGGGGTGCCCTAGCCAAAGCCTTGGGGTGCCCTAGCCTTAGGCTAGGGGAGCCCTAGCCTTAGCCTAAGCCTACGGGTGCCCTAGCTTAAGCCTTGGGGTGCCCTAGCATAAGTCTAGGGGTTCCCTAGCCTTAGTCTAGGGCAGCCCTAACCTTAGCCTAAGCCTAGGGGTGCCCTAGCCTAAGACTAGGGTGCCCTAGCCTAAGCTTAGGGGTGCCCTAGCCTAAGCCAAGGGGTGCCCTAGCCTAAGCCTAGGGGTGCCCCACGGTTAGGCTAGGGGAGCCCTAGCCTTAGCCTAAGCCTAGGGGTGCCCTAGCCTAAGCCTAGGGGTGCCCTAGCCTAATCCTAGTGGAGCCCTAGCCTTAGCCTAAGTCTAGGGGTGCCCTAGCCTAAGCCTTGGGGTGCCCTAGCCTAAGCCTAGGGGTGTCCTATCCTAAGCCCAGGGGTGCCCTAGCCTTAGGCTAGGGGAGCCCTAGCCTTAGCCTAAGCCTAGGGGCGCCCTAGCGTAAACCTAGGGGTGTCCTAGCCTAAGCCTAGGGGTGCCCTAGCCTTAGGCTAGGGGAGGCCTAGCCTTAGCTTAAACCTATGGGTGCCCTAGCCTAAGCCTAGGGGTGCCCTTGCCTAAGCCTTGGGGTGCCCTAGCCTAAGCCTAGGGGTTCCCTAGGGTTAGGCTAGGGGAGCCCTAGCCTTAGCCTAAGCCTAGGGGTGCCCTAGCCTAAGCCTAGGAGTGCCCTAGGGTTAGGCTAGGGGAGCCCTAGCCTTAGCCTAAGCCTAGGGGTGCCCTAGCCTAAGCCTAGGGTTGCCCTGGCGTAAGCCCAGGGTGCCCTAGCCTAAGCCTAGGGGTGCCCTAGCCTAAGCCTACTGTCCCCTAGCCTTAGTCTAGGGGAGCCCTAGCCTTAGCCTAAGCCTAGGGCTGCCTAGCCTAAGCCTAGGGTTGCCATAGCCTTAGGCTAGGGAAGCCCTATCCTTACCCTAAGCCTAGGGGTGCCCTAGCCTAAGCCTACGGGTGCCCTAGCCTTAGGCTAGGGGAGCCCTAGTCTTAGCCTAAGCCTAGGGGTGCCCTAGCCTAAGCCTAGGGGTGCCCTAGACTAAGCCTAGGGGTGCCATAACCTAAGCCTAGGGGTGCCCTAGCCTAAGCCTAGGGGTTCCCTAGCCTAAGGCTAGTGGTGCCCTAGCCTTAGTCTAGTGGAGCCCTAGCCTTAGCCTAAGCCTAGGGGTGCCATATCCTAAGCCTAGGGGTCCCCTAGCCTAAGCCTAGGGGAGCCCTAGCCTAAGCCTAGGCTTGCCCTAGCCGAAGCCTAGGGGTACCTTAGCCTTAGGCTAGGGGATCCCTAGCCTTAAACTAAGCCTAGAGGAGCCCTAGCCTAAGCCTAGGGGTGCCCTAGCCTAAGCCTAGGGGTGCCCTAGGCTAAGCCTAGGGTTGCCCTAGTCTAAGCCTAGAAGTTCACTATCATAAGCCTAGGGGGTGCCCTAGCCAAAGCCTAGGGGTTCCCTAGCCTTAGGCTAGGGGAGCCGTAGCCTTAGCCTAAACCTAGGGGTGCCCTAGCCTAAGCCTAGGGGTTCCCTAGCCTAAGCTAAGGGTGCCCTAGCCTTAGGCTAGGGGAGCCCTAACCTTAGCCTAAGCCTAGGGGTGCCCTAGCCTAAGACTAGGGTGCCCTAGCCTAAGCTTAGGGGTGCCCTAGCCTAAACCTTGGGGTGCCCTAGCCTAAGCCTAGGGGTGCCCTAGGTTTAGGCTAGGGGAACCCTAGCCTTAGCCTAAGCCTAGGGGTGCCCTAGGCTAAGCCTAGGGGTGCCCTAGCCTAAGCCTAGGGGTGCCCTAGCCTAAGCCTAGGGGTGCCCTAGCCTAAGCCTAGGGCTGCCCTAGCCTAAGCCTAGGGGTGCCCTAGGCTAAGCCTAGGGGTGCCCTAGCCTAAGCCTAGGGGTGCCCTAGCCTAAGCCTAGTGTGCCCTAGCCTTAGGCTAGGGGAGCCCTAGCCTTAGCCTAAGCCTAGGGGTGCCCTAGCCTAAGACTAGGGTGCCCTAGCCTAAGCTTAGGGGTGCCCTAGCCTAAGCCTAGGAGTGTCCTAGGGTTAGGCTAGGGGAGCCCTAGCCTTAGCCTAAGCCTATGGGTGCCCTAGCCTAAGCCTTGGGGTGCCCTAGCTTAAGGCCAGGGGTGCACTAGCCTAAGCCTAGGGGTGCCCTATCCTAAGCGTAGGGGTGCCCTAGCCTAAGCCTATTGTGCCCTAGCCTTAGGCTAGGGAAGCCCTAGCCTTAGCCTAAGCCTAGGGCTGCCTAGCCTAAGCCTAGGGGTGCCATAGCCTTAGGCTAGGGGAGCCCTAGCCTTAGCCTAAGCCTAGGGGTGCCCTAGCCTAAGACTAGGGTGCCCTAGCCTAAGCTTAGGGGTGCCCTAGCCTAAGCCTAGGAGTGTCCTAGGGTTAGGCTAGGGGAGCCCTAGCCTTAGCCTAAGCCTATGGGTGCCCTAGCCTAAGCCTTGGGGTGCCCTAGCTTAAGCCCAGGGGTGCACTAGCCTAAGCCTAGGGGTGCCCTATCCTAAGCGTAGGGGTGCCCTAGCCTAAGCCTATTGTGCCCTAGCCTTAGGCTAGGGAAGCCCTAGCCTTAGCCTAAGCCTAGGGCTGCCTAGCCTAAGCCTAGGGGTGCCATAGCCTTAGGCTAGGGAAGCCCTATCCTTACCCTAAGCCTAGGGGTGCCCTAGCCTAAGCCTAGGGGTGCCCTAGCCTAAGCCTAGTGGTGCCCTAGCCTAAGGCTAGGGGTGCCCTAGCCTTAGTCTAGTGGAGCCTTAGCCTTAGCCTAAGCCAAGGGGTGCCCTATCCTAAGCCTAGGGGTGCCGTAGCCAAAGCCTAGGGGTGCCCGAGCTTAAGCCTAGGGTTGCCCTAGCCAAAGCCTTGGGGTGCCCTAGCCTTAGGCTAGGGGAGCCCTAATCTTAGCCTAAGCCTAGGGTTGCCCTAGTCAAACCTTGGGGTGCCCTAGCCTTAGTCTAGTGGAGCCTTAGCCTTAGCCTAAACCTAGGGGTGCCCTATCCTAAGCCTAGGGGTGCCCTAGCCTAAGCCTAGGGGTGCCCTAGCAGAAGCCTAGGGGTGCCCTAGCCTAAGCCTAGGGGTGCCCTAGCCTAAGCCTAGGGGTACCCTAGCCTTAGGATAGGGGAGCCCTAACCTTAGCCTAAGCCTGGGGTGCCCTAGCCTAAGACTAGGGGTGCCCTAGCCTAAGCTTAGGGGTGCCCTAGCCTAAGCCTAGTGGTGCCCTAGCCTAAGGCTCGGGGTGCCCTAGCCTTAGTAGTGGAGCCTTAGCCTTAGCCTAAGCCTAGGGGTGCCCTATCCTAAGCGTAGGGGTGCCCTAGCCAAAGCCTAGGGGTGCCCGAGCCTAAGCCTAGGGTTGCCCTAGCCAAAGCCTTGGGGTGCCCTAGCCTTAGGCTAGGGGAGCCCTAACCTTAGCCTAAGCCTAGGGTTGCCCTAGCCAAAGACTTGGGGTGCCCTAGCCTTAGTCTAGTGGAGCCTTAGCCTTAGCCTAAGCCTACAGGTGCCCTATCCTAAGCCTAGGGGTGCCCTAGCCTAAGCCTAGGGGTGCCCTAGCATAAGCCTAGGGGTGCCCTAGCCTAAGCCTAGGGGTGCCCTAGCCTTAGGCTAGGGGAGCCCTAACCTTAGCCTAAGCCTAGGGGTGCCCTAGCCTAAGACTAGGGGTGCCATAGCCTAATCCTAGGGGTGTCCTAGCCTAAGCCTAGGCGTTCCCTAGCCTTAGGCTAGGGGAGCCCTAGCCTTAGCCTAATCCTAGGGGTGCCCTAGCCTAAGCCTAGGGTTGCCCTAGTCTAAACCCAGAAGTTCACTATCATAAGCCTAGGGGTGCCCTAGCCTAAGCCTAGCGATGCCCTAGCCTTAGGCTAGGGGAGCCCTAGCCTTAGCCTAAGCCTAGGGGTGCCCTATCCTAAGCCTAGGGGTGCCCTAGCCAAAGCCTAGGGGTGCCCGAGCCTAAGCCTAGGGTTGCCCTAGCCAAAGCCTTGGGGTGCCCTAGCCTTAGTCTAGTGGAGCCTTAGCCTTAGCCTTAACCTAGGGGTGCCCTATCCTAAGCCTAGGGGTGCCCTAGCCTAAGCTTAGGGGTACCCTAGCAGAAGCCTAGGGGTGCCCTAGCCTAAGCCTAGGGGTGCCCTAGCCTAAGCCTAGGGGTGCCCTAGCCTTAGGCTAGGGGAGCCCTAACTTTAGCCTAAGCCTAGGGGTGCCCTTGCCTAAGCCTCAGGGTGCCGTAGCCTAATCCTAGGGGTGCCCTAGCCTTAGCCTAAGCCTAGGGGTGCCCTTGCCTAAGCCTAAGCCTAGGGGTGCCCTAGCCTAAGCCTAGGGGTGCCCTAGCCTAAGCCTAGGGGTCCCCTAGCCCTAGCCTAAGCCTAGGGGTGCCGTAGCCTTAGCCCAGGGGTGCCCTAGCCTAAGCCTAGGGGACTCCTAGCTTTAGCCTAAGCCTAGGGGTGCCCTAGCATAAAACTAGGGGTGCCCTAGCCTAAGCGTAGGGGTGGTTTAGCCTAAGCCTAGGGGTCCCCTAGCCTTAGCCTAAGCCTAGGGGTGCCCGAGCCTAAGCCTAGGGTTGCCCTACCCTAAGCCTAGGGGTGCCCTAGCCTTAGGCTAGGGAAGCCCTAGCCTTAGCCTACGCCTATGGTGCCCTAGCCTAAGCTTAGGGGTGCACTAGCCTAAGCCTAGGGGTGCCTTAGCTTAAGCCTAGGGGTGCCCATGCCTGAGCCTAGGGGTGCACCAGCCTGAGCCTACGGGTGCCCTAGCCTGAGGCTAGTGGAGCCCTAGATTTAGTCTAGCCTAGGATTGCCCTAGCCTAAGCCTAGGGCTGCCATAGCCAGTGTCTAGGGGTGCCCTAGCCTGAGGCTAGGGGAGCCATGGACTTAGCCTAAGCTTAGGGGTGCCCTAGCCTAAGCCTAGGGGTGTCCTAGCCTCAGCCTAGGGGTGCCCTAGCCTTAGGCTATGGGAGCCCTAGCCTTAGCCTAATCCTAGGGGTGCCCTAGCCTAAGACTAGGGTGCCCTAGTCTAAGCCTAGAAGTTCCCTCTCATAAGCCTTGGGGTGCCCTAGCATAAGCCTAGGGGTGCCCTAGCCTTAGGCTAGGGCAGCCCTAACCTTAGCCTAAGCCTAGGGGTGCCCTAGCCTAAGACTAGGGGTGTCCTATCCTAAGCCCAGGGGTGCCCTAGCCTTAGGCTAGGGGAGCCCTAGCCTTAGCCTAAGCCTAGGGGCGCCCTAGCGTAAACCTAGGTGTGCCCTAGCCTAAGCCTAGGGGTGCCCTAGCCTAAGCCTTGGGGTGCCCTAGCCTAAGCCTAGGGGTGTCCTATCCTAAGCCCAGGGGTGCCCTAGCCTTAGGCTAGGGGAGCCCTAGCCTTAGCCTAAGCCTAGGGGCGCCCTAGCGTAAACCTAGGTGTGCCCTAGCCTAAGCCTAGGGGTGCCCTAGCCTTAGGCTAGGGGAGCCCTAGCCTTAGCGTAAGCCTAGGGGTGCCCCAGACTAAGCCTAGGGGTGCCCTAGCCTAAGCATAGGGGTGCTCTAACCTAAGTCTAGGCATTCCCTACCTAAGCCTAGGGGTGGCCTAGCCTAAGCCTAGGGGTGCCCTAGGCTAAGCCTAAAACTAGGGGTGCCCTAGCTAAGCCTAGGGGTGCCCTAGTCTAGGCCTATGGGTGCCCTAGCCTTAGGCTAGGCGAGCCCTAGATTTAGCCTAAGCCTAGGGGTGCCCTAGCTAAAGCCTAGGGTTGCCCTAGCCTAAGCCTAGGGGTGCCTTAGCCTTAGGCTAGGGGATCCCTAGCCTTAAACTAAGCCTAGGGGAGCCCTAGCCTAAGCCTAGGGGTGCCCCAGCCTAAGCCTAGGGGTGCCCTGGCCTTAGGCTAGAGGAGCCCTAGAATAAGCCTAAAGCTAGGGGTGACCTAGCCTAAGCCTAGGGGTGCCCTAGCCTAACCCTAGGTGTGCCCTAGCCTAAGCCTTGGGCTGCCCTAGCTTACGCCTAGGGGTGCCCTAGCCTAAGCCTCGGGGTGCCCTAGCATAAGCCTTGGGGTGCCCTAGCCTAAGCCTTGGGGTGCCCTAGCCTAAGCCTGGGGTGTCCTATCCTAAGCCTAAGGGTGCCCTAGCCTTAGACTAGAGGAGCCCTAGCCTTAGCCTAAGCCTAGGGGCGCCCTAGCCTAAACCTAGGGAGGCCCTAGCCTTAGGCTAGGGGAGCTCTAGCCTTAGCCTAAGCCTAGGGGTCCCCGAGCCTAAGCCTAGGGGTGCCCTAGTCTACGTCTAGGGGTGCCCTATCCTAAGCATAGGGGTGCTCTAACCTAAGTCTAGGCATTCCCTACCTAAGCCTAGGGGTGCCCTAGCCTAAGCCTCGGGGTGCCCTAGCCAAGGCTAGGGGTGCCCTAGCCTAAGCCTAGGTGTGCCCTAGCCTAAGCCTAGGGGTGCCCTAGCCTTAGGCTAGGGGAGCCCTAGCTTTAGCCTAAGCCTAGGGGTGCCCTAGCCTAAGCCTAGGGGTCCCCTAGCCCTAGCCTTAGCCTAGGGGTGCCGTAGCCTTAGCCCAGGGGTGCCCTAGCCTAAGCCTAGGGGAATCCTAGCTTTAGCCTAAGCCTAGGGGTGCCCTAGGCTAAAACTAGGGGTGCCCTAGCCTAAGCATAGGGGTGGTTTAGCCTAAGCCTAGGGGTCCCCTAGCCTTAGCCTAAGCCTAGGGGTGCCCGAGCCTAAGCCTAGGGTTGCCCTACCCTAAGCCTAGGGGTGCCCTAGCCTTAGGCTAGGGAAGCCCTAGCCTTAGCCTACGCCTATGGTGTCCTAGCCTAAGCTTAGGGGTGCACTAGCCTAAGCCTAGGGGTGCCTTAGCTTAAGCCTAGGGGTGCCCATGCCTGAGCCTAGGGGTGCACCAGCCTGAGCCTACGGGTGCCCTAGCCTGAGG
>NW_027458334.1:0-56673 GCF_050624435.1 Tenrec ecaudatus | reverse complement strand
CCATCCCCCTGTTTGGGGATTGGTTGGAATTCCTTGCGAGAAACCTGTTGGAGAAAGGGGGATCCCAGACTGGCTTTGGGCGTCTGTGTTCCCGATTAGTCGCTTTGCAGGTCTCTCCTAAGCCCCCTGCATTGTCTCCATACAGTGTGCCACCTCCCCGAGACTCCTGGAACATCTTCAGCTCAAAGATGAGCCCCGGGTCCCTTTCTTCTCTCGCTATGAAGAAGTGAACGCTATTCAGGAAGCGAGTGGTTGCAGCTGGTGCACAGAACGTTAGGGCTTCCTCCTGAGGTTTGCCCAATGTTGTGACCTGTGCAGTAACTTTCCCCGGGGAGCGGGGCGCGGGGAGAACCCAGGTCTGGAAATGCCCTGGCTCCTTGCCAGCCAGTAGGGTGTCTGCGGGGAGTACACCCACCCTTGAGGTTGTTGAAGTGATATTCCAGCGCACGCACCGCGCACTGAGACATGATTGGCATTCCCAGGTAGCTGGGCTAAGTCCTTCCAGGACTGGAGGCCTCAAGCGAGGTGACCCAGGTTGGTGGCTATCAGTCAACAGTCTGGCAGGTGGCAAGTAAAAGGAGAAAGAGACAGGCCCAGCTGTACAAAGATGGGGTTCAGTGAGCAGGAACTCAGCCAAAGTGAAGGCCAGTCTTTCTTTGGGAAAGCGTATTGGTCTCGATAGAAGGGCAAGAGCCAAGTACGGAAGATCTCCCTTCCCACATACACTCTTCAAGAATTTTGCGTTGTTTCTTTAATTTTTACAAAGCCGGGGGAGTGTGGGAGCTACTCCTGCTTATTTATTGCCCAAAGGTAAATTTCTGTTTCCTCTGAAGAAGTTTCTAGTAGCTTGTCCTATGTTTAGACTTATGCCGACTCCATTTTAACTGTGTATTCCCACCTGGAATCATTTTATCTCTATTTTAATTCCCTGAGTGTGTTGCTTTGTTTGGGGACATTTTTTTAAAATTTGTTTTTATCTTGCACACTCATACAAGGTTGTGTCCTCAATTTCAATCCATTCATTTGCATAGGGAAAGTATTTTGAAATCATTTCTTGAGGTAGTTCATCTGCCTGGGTTTGTGAAACATATTCTGCTGTGTGACCCTTGGCTTTATATATGGATCAATCTGTTCTAGTATATTCTCTAGAAACTAGCTAATTCACATCCAGAATACCTGAGACACAAGTGAGTGATTTTTTTTCCAGGTGGACATTTCCAGAGAAGACTGTCTTAGGGACTCAGAGACAAGTCTAGCGATGATCCACTTAAACTGTGATTGTCCTTTTTCCCATAGGTCAATCTCAGGTGCAGTTATAGGGATTGTCCCCCCACCCCCAAACACCCAACTTAACTGCTGTTGAATCAATTAAGATTCATAGAAACTGTACAGGACAAACCATCATTGCCCCTTTGGATTTCTGAGACTGTAAAACCTTCCATGATCAGAAAGCTTTGTCTTTCTCCTGAGGATTAGATGATGGTCTTGAACTGCAGAACTTGCAAATAGTAGTCTATTTTGTAATCTACAACACCACTGGATCTCCTAGGTATGGAGTGTCTGTGTAGTTTTGGCCTTTTTATGATGGATTTGTTTCATTTTTTTAAGTTGAAGAGTAATTTTTAATAAATCATTTTATTGGGGCTCATACAACTCTTATCACAATCCATACATACATCAATTGAGTAAAGCATCCTTATACATTCATTGCCCTCATCATTCTCAAAATTCGCCTTCCACTTGGGTTCCTGGAATCATCTCATTTTCCTTTTTCCCCTACCCCTCCCTCTTTTCACCCCCCTCCCCCATGAACCCTTAATAGTTTATAAATTATTATTTTATCTTATCTTACACTGTCCGGTCTCTCCCCTCACCTTCCTTCCCATTTCCCATCACCCAGAGAGGAGGTTACATGTAGATCCCCTAGATCGGTTCTCCCTTTCTATACCCCCTTCCCTCCAGGTGTCGCCACTCTCACCGCTGGTCCTAAGGGGTTCATCCGTCCTAGATTCCCTGTTTCCAGATCCTTACTGCACCGCTGTGCATCCTCTGGTCTAACCAGGTCCCCAAGGCAGAATTGGGATCATGAGAATTGAGGGGAGGAAGCGTTCAAGCACTAGAGGAAGGTTTTGATTTTCATTGTTGCTACACTGAACCCTGAGTGACTCATCTCCTCCCATTTCTTTTAAAATATGGTCAGTAATTTCCATGTCCTTGAAGATAGACACTGGGATCTTGGTCAGAAGTTAATTATAATGGTAATTGCATTATAATTATAGATTGCTTAGAGTGTGTTATTTTCACAAAGCTGAGCCTTCTGCTTCATGAACATGGTCCATTAGTCTCATTATTTGCATTTCTTTGGGTAACTTGGAGTAGTGTTTTTCTTATAGATTTCTTTCTACAAGACTTTGGTTCTCTTAGGTTTATTCCATTTATTTTATCTTTTAGGTAGCTATTGTAAATGATATTATTTTCTGATTTCCTTTTCAGAGCTTTCAACAATTTTCTTCTAGGGCTTTTGGATTTTCTATGTTTAGAAAATCATCAGCAATTACAGAGAGTTGTCATCAGCAATTATAGAGAGTTTTACCTCTTTGTTGCCATTTAGGATGCATTTGGTTTTCATTTGTTGACTGATAGCTATTGTTCAAAGTTTGTGTTAGTCAGGGTGGACTAGAGAAACAAACTCATAGACACTCAAATCTGTTTAAGAAAGACCTTTATATAAAAGAGCAATTGTATATTGAGAAAACATCCTATCCAAGTCCATACGTCCTATATTAACCCATATGTCCAATACCAATCTAAAAATACCGCTTCAGACTCATGCAACACATGCAATGACCCTGGATACAGGAAGATCGCAGGCCAGTAGGTGGAAAGACTTGTGGATCCAGAGGCAATGGAAACTCTCAATGCTGGCAGGGGTCTCTACAGGATCCTCCAGCTGCAGGAATCTAGTGTAGCTCCATGTGTCTTATCAGCAGGAACGTGTCACAGGGAGTGTGAGGTAAAGGTCAGCCTCCCACAGCTAATTGCAGGTTTGATAGGCACAATAGTATAGTTGAGATATATAAAGATTATAATAAAGTCCTAGAGAATACGGAGAGATTAGAAGAGAGATTGAAATAATGGAGTCAGACACATTTCCTGGTAGCATGCTCACCTCAGCCCCACTTGGTGGTCCACGTGGAGATGGGAGACAGGAGGGCAGGAGAGAGGAGGAGAGGAAGGAGGACAATGGGAAAGGGAACAGGGGAGCAAGGATGGAGGGAGATGAAGGGAGAGCTGAGAGCCAGGGAGAGTGAGGGGAGAGGGCTTTATATTGTTAACCCAGGCTTATATATCTTCTTTTGGGTGGGGCATGTAAGCCCCCGAATTACAGGTAAAGACATACATCAGAGAAAAGGGTTGTGGTATAGGTAATACAGTAGTGGTAGGGGGGGTGATATAGGGGTACATACACTATAGGAAGAGGAGGGATTAAGGGTTTACATGTGATAAGATGGGTGGATCCTAGATTCAGGATGGCAGCCTAACTTTGTATGTCACCAAGCAGGTTTGACCTGTTTCCTGGCTCTCCATGGAAACCATTAACAGTTGGGTGGGTACCCCACCTAGAGTGGAACAGATGCCTGCAGGAGGAATATGTCTAAGCATCTGACCTCCCACCATGAGCTTTCAAATAACCTCTGTTTGTCAGAAATTTGTGTGAGACAAAGCTGGGGGGCATTTTGTATTCCACAACTAGAGTGAGTGTGTATCCCTCCTCCAGCAAGCTATTTATTTCCATAGCATTACCAAATGAGGTCATCAAGCTGTGACCCGATTGACAGGCTAAATTCCACCCCTTCACTTTCAATATTCTCAAGCTGACACCAGATTATTTAACTACCACAGTTTCAGCACAATACGAATTAAGATTGGTATTTAATGATAGCCTTATCTGATTCCAATTTGAAAGGTGAATGCCTTCACTTACTCTGCATTGAGTTCAATGTTTGTCATTGACCTTGCATTTTGCTGTTTTAAGTCCTATCAAATAAATTTGGACCCACAGCAACACTAGAGAAAACAGAATGAAGCGTAGGTCTTGCTTCATTCTCACAGTTGTGATGTATGAGGCCTTTTTTGCAGTTACTGTGCCAATCTAGCTTGTTAAAGGTTACCTTTTTTAATAACCTTATGTTTCATAAAGCATTAGGTCCTTATCCAAGTTCTGATTTTCCTAACAAATGTCCGAAGTACTTGAGATGAAGTAATCACCTCCTCCCTTCTTTCTATTAAGCATTGCACATCATTCAATATACAATTGTTTGTTCTTCTGGTGGTCCATCCTACCATCAAATTATTCTCCAGTACCATAATTCAGGTACATCGTTTGATCTTTCATCCTTTTCATTCATTGTCCGACTTTGACATGCACATGAGACAATTGGAAACCTCATAATTTGGGCCAGGTACATCTGAGTCTTCAAAGAGACTTCCTTGCTCTTCACCTTTGACGAGGTCTGTGCAGCAGGTTTCCTCAACTAAATGCAGCAGTTGATTGAGTCAAGCTTCCATGAATATTGATTGTAGATCCAAGAGAGATGAACTTCTTCCAAATTTCAATATTATCCCCATTTATCCTGATACTTTCCATTGGTCCCATATTAGGGAGTTTAATTTTCTTTACATTGAATTTTAATCTAAAGTGAAGGCAGTAATCCCTGCTCTTTATCAGTAAGTTCTACAAGTCATATTGTCTTACAACATGTAGTTTTATGTCATTTGCATGTGCCGGATTATGAACCTGGCTTCCTTCAATCTTGATGTCATAGTTTTCAGTTAGTACAGCTTCTCAGGTTATTTGCTCAGAACAGCGTGTTGCACAGAGAAACTACTACAGCTTTCAATGATTCTGTATTACTGTGATGCACAATGAAAATTCATGGAAAAAACAAACAAACCACACTACAGGTTGTATTAAACATATATGTTTTAGAAAAAATATTCCGTGAAAGTGCTTAAAATGTTTTCCAGAAAATATGGCCAGGTATTCTGTAACCATTCCAAGAAAAGATCTCAAAAACAAAGTCAACCAAATAAACAATAACACCACCAATGAGTAATGGGAATTAACATATTTGTATGTGTATCTTTGCAAATTGAATGTCCCCTTTAGTCAAGTATCTATTCATGTCCTTTGCCCATTTGCATCTCAAAACTCTGTACATGTCCACCATCTCAACTCGTGCTAATTTACATGTTAGGCTAAAGAAAGAGGACTGAATTTTCAAGAGACTATTCAGAGAAATGAGAGAACACAGTAGAAGTAATATCCACTGTCAGCTGGGGGTTAATGAAATCAGAATTTCTTAACACTCTCTAAGCTTTCTGTGTCCAGATATTTTCTCCACTCTTTGGTGTAAGGAACTTGAGTTCTCAATAAATGGAAGCCAATTCCAGAGAAGATGAAGACATTAGACTCTCTTTTCGGTTTTTTGAGAAAAGATTGAAAGTATCTCTACTTTGTTCTCCTTGGGCTCTAACATGCAGATCACTCCTTCAATTTCCAGGTTAAAGTTCAAAACATGGTGAAAGGCACCACACTGGTCACAATTCTCCAGAAACTGTATAACTTGTCCGCAAGTTTTTATTTTCTTTCATATATTCTTTGGCCTGGAAGTTATGTCTCTCGTAATAGCAAGAGACTCCAAAAATGGGTTAACATAAAAGAGACTTACATTAGTTGTCAGCATGGATTTTTTTCCTCCCTGTCCTGGGTGCCCTGTGACAGGTACAGCATCAGGATTTGAGCCCAGGAGTGATGAATCCCTCACAAATCCTCTCCCTAAGATTTGCTGTCTCTTGTGGCTCCATATTTCTGGACCTGAATCTACCACAACCAGCAGAAAAGTTTGCAGCACTTGTTATCAATATGTTTGAGCATCAGGAAACAATTACCTGCCTTAATGCAGCGGACTCTCAAGCGCCAAAAGCATATCCACCAAGCAGTTCTCCCCGCAGCTGAGCGCAATGACCACTGAGGGCACAGCTGTCCATTACGGTGTGAGAGGAACAGTGAGAGGACTCAGTGCCATCCAGGCACAACCTTCCCTGTAATAATGACCTTAGTCTATAGGGATCACATGAGCTGCACAGAGCACAGGAGCCAGACTTCTGGGCAAGGGCAATGGGGGAGGCATGGGAGCAAGGAGCTTCCTCTTAGTATCTAGGGTTTCCTTTCCCTCCAAAACATTTTCTCTGAGAATCTTGTCTTCCTAAATATTACAAAACACCACATCAATTTCAATATTCATTCATTTATATGTTGTATGCACAAACACATTTAAATATATGTATGCATAAATGAATCCTGGTGGTGTGTTGGTTACTCATTAAGCTGCGACCTGAAATTTCAGGAGTTCTTAAGTACTAGCTGTTCCACAGTAGAAAAACAGGGCTTTCTTCTCCCTAAAGAGTTACAGTTTCAGAAGTGCTCAAGGACAATTCTACGCTGTCTATAGGGTCATGATGAGTCTGCACTGGCTCATGGCAGTGAGTGTGAGTGATGAATATATGGATATATACTATATTATTTGTGTCATGAACATGTGTTTAATGATTTTCACATCCTGGATGGCTGTACTGGATTAAATGAAATCACAAGATAACAAACCGTGGGGTTCATCTGAAGAGAACTTAATGAGGAATTCATAGCAACACACAGTTGTATAGTGTAGAAGTAAAACTCTGAGATTGATTACTTCAGTTTCCAACTAATGGAACTAGAAAAAGGTAAGTATGCATAGGTAATATCCATGGCATAGGTAGCACGGGCCTGGGAGAGACAATAAAAAAGTAACCAAGATAAATGAAATAACAGGAACACAACCAGTAAGCTGATTATATGAAAACTGACTCTTTTAGAAGATGAAGAAAAGTGATAAATAGCCAGGTTTCCTGATTATCACAAAAGCAGGAGGACTGGAATCTCTCAGATCAGAAACCGGAGAGGAGACACCATTCTGCATGTTTTGTGGACATGCTTTATGAAGAACTTCCTGTCCACACTGTACAAATATCACTGAAATATGGAAATGCTTAGAAGGAAAGAAAATCAGTAAGGTTCCCACACAAGAAACAGGTAATAGAACGGTCCACTATCATCATGTGAATCCACACCATAAGGGGAATCAGAGAGGATGCATTGTGAATGCTCATACCACTCAATTAGAAAGTTTGTTATGTATGTAATATAAAGTTTACAAATTGAAAACTATTTTTTAAAAAGATTGATAATTGATAACAATTAAAGCAATGCTTGATAAACAACCTGCTTAAGAGCTGTTTTCTGTTGGGAGTGCTCGTTCAGTCTGAGGGAGAACTCTTGTCCATATTCTCTACTCATCTGCTTCTAAATATCAGGGGACATGCAAATGCAGCTCTCTGCCTGCTGATAAAACAACCACAGGCCCTGATGTGGGACTTCTCAGAGGACAGTACCCGTTTCTGGGGTCTCTGCTGTTAATATTTTGAAAGCAAGAGCTAGTCCAGAGGACACATAATGAATTTGGTACCAAACGTGGCTTTCATTTTGGCCATTTTACATGGTAATCATTGTAGAGCTTGCTGTGTGTGTGTATAATTGTGAGTGCATGTGTTTGTATGTAAGTCATCTAATCAGAGTGTCTGTTTGCAGGTGTTCAGTGTGAGGTGCACCTGGTGTAGTCTGTGGGCGATCTGAGAAAGCCTGGAGAGTCTTTGAGACTCTCTTGTGCAGCTTCTGGATTCACCTTCAGTGACCATGGATGAGCTGGGCCCGCCAGTATCCAGGGAAGGGCCTGCAGTGGGTCGCAGGCATTAGTACTGGTGTTAGTACATACTATACAGATTCAGTAAAGGGCCAATTAACCATCTCCAGAGACAACGCCAAGAACACGCTGTATCTGCAGATGAACAGCCTGAAAGCCGAAGACACAGCATTGTATTACTGTGCAAGAGACACAGTGAGGGGAAGTCAGTGAGAGCCCGGACACAAACTTCCCCTGGTGGGAGGATATTGGTCTCCAGGGGTTGCGCAGGACCCACAAAGCACAGGACTCAGACCCAGGAGCAGCTGGAGCTCAAGGCTGGTTTCCTGTGGCTATATGTGGATTCTCAGAAATCTCAGTTCCTTGTGGGAAATCTCTAATTTAAAAAATAATACTTCTGTGCCTACTCCTGGCATCTGTGAATTCAAAGTTATATTGTAACCAAAACTATATTCTGTCCCACAGCAACAATCCGCTTCTTTACCCTTAAGGACAGGAAATGACTTTGCCAGCGGTCCCTGCATCAGAGTTCTCAAGACGCTCAGATAAAATATTTTCCAATCAGACTTCAGGAAAATGGTGCCTGGGTAAAGGTATCTATTAAGTGTTTGAGTATTGGATGAAAGTCTAACAGTATGTTCTTTCAGCACACTCTGAGGAATTCTGGCAATCATCTAGCTAATAATTTAATAAAAGATAGGCAGTCTGCCTATTTTATATTGAATTGTTTCTTCAAATGACACAATTTTTGTTGTTGCTGATTTTTGCTTTTTTTGTTTTCCTTTTTTTTACCCCAGGGTAGAGTGCGAACGCAGGGCTCTACTACCACAAATTATTCAGTCAAGTTTCCAACATTTGGGGAAATCTCAGGGGTCAGGACAGCTTTGGTTGTTTTTCCTAACCTTTGTGGCTGTGTGTGTGTGTGTGTGTGTGTGTGTGTATCTTTTCTGGAATCCCATCTGAAAATACATAAATTTGCCAACTGCATTTTATTATCTGGGTGTTAATATCCTATATCAGACTATCCTTCAGAACCTGCAGCCCATGATAGTCCAGGAAACACACTACCTTTTTGTGAAAATTCAGGATTCAGGGAGAGCTTAGGGCCAAACGGGATCATTCAGTTCTTCATGCTGGATGTTGTATCTTCACCTTCACAGCCCCAAAGAATGTCGGCCACTCCTTCTGTTTTCACCCAGAGGGTCCACATTTGTCCTATTAATGAGCTCATCCTCCTCCTAGTGGCTTTGCTAGTATTTTGTTGTTTGATACCGGTAACATTCCCAGTATCCATTGACACACAACCTTAAGTGAAGAATTTCAGCTATTTTGGTATAAGATCCTGTATGAAATGTAAGATTAGGCGTGAATAACTTTATTAATGATGACTTTGTGGATACTACATGTCTTCCTGTGTCAAAGGTAATTTTTTTAGTGTTGCATGTACTCTTTCCACACGAGAATAACTCTTGAGTAGATGTAGGAGTGTAGTTGTCAAAGAAAAGTTCTTCCTTCTTAGTGACTTACAAAAGCCACTCCTATTTACAGCACACATTGAATGGGAGCTATTTTTGGCTGAATTCAATGAGATTTCTAGATTTAGCTGACCTTCAAATATTTGAATATCTAATTTTACATAATCTATTGCAGAGAGAAAATGAGTATCTGACAATTTAAACGCTCTTGGTTTTGTTCTGATTATCTTAGAAAGATATAAGTCCCTGAGAGGAGAGGACTACTGCCTTTATTCCCAAAGCTGTTCTCAAACTTAATTTGTGTCTCCCTCCTCAACCATCTTCTTCATCACTTTCTGTGGCCTGAAAGAATAGGCCTTGTTCTAGAAGAATGGAGAAGTCACGGAAGGGAATGTGTTCTATGAGGAAGCAGCCAACATTCTCATCTCAGATTGACCCCTTTTAAACTTTATTACAAAGTTACCACTCACATGCAAATCTGCACATAGTCCATTGGATATAGTCTCATGATGTATTTACTCAAATTTAGCTCTTATTCTGATTTAATACACCTGGGAAAATAGGCCTCATTGCCAATATGTCAGTTTCTTCCTCTTCTTGGGGAAACTCTCAGAGGTGAAACGCTCAGGGATTGAAGCATGGGGTTTTGTGACTGCTTTATCTGTGAATCAGGCTCATTCTCTCCAGGAGAAGCATATGCAAATAAAGGCCCTCCTTATGCTGATAAAAAAAAACACCCCAATCCCAACAAAACAGTTCTTGGAGAAGATCCTCAGTACCATAATCTACAAGAGTCGCTGTTCTGAAATTTGTATGAACACAGAATCATCATGGAGTCTGTACTAAGCTGGGTTTTTCAGGCAGCTATTTTAATAAGTAATGCTATTGAGAGCAAGTGTGTGTGAGTGGGTATGAGTTGCACATAGTTGACATGTGTGATCGTTTTCATGACCGGCATATATTTTGTTTGAAAATGGCAATTGCAATGTGCAACTGGTTGAGTCTGAAGGAAACTTGAGGGAGCATAAGACATTTTTGAGATTCTAATGTGCAAACTCTGGATTTACATTTAGTAACTTTTCCATGACCTGTATGAGCCAAGTTCCAGGCCTGCAGGGTGTCTTATTAGTACAGTTGATATCACATATTGTACAGATTCCATGAAAGCTGGTTTACCATCTCCAGAGACATTGCCAAGAACACACCGTATCAGCGAAAGGACAGTCTAAAAGTCAATCACACGTCCATGTATAATGGTGGGGAAGAAACACAGAGAGAAGTCAAAGTGAGTACAGACACAAACCTCCTATGCAGGGAGGGAGCTGTGTTGCAGGGCTCTGTAAGGGCATGAACAGAAGGAATGATTCTGGATCATGTGCATTTGGAGAGGGAGTTTCTAGTCTGGATCTCTATTGTGATCCAGGGTTCTTCATCTCACTATTTCACACGGGAATTTATGTTTTGTTTTCTTTTTATGATTCAGTTCCTACCCTTAATATCTGTGAATTCAAAGTTGTATTGTAAGAAAATAAAACATTCTCATAGAGAGAAAAACAACCAACCAAAATGAGCTTGTCCCATAGGGAGTAGAAATTTTCCAGGGGTGATCAGCGTGTATTTTGAGAAGGTCAGTGTTTTAGTCCTGGTGGACTGGAGAAACAAATTCATAGACACTCCTATGTGTATAGGAAAAAGCTTTATATAAAGAGCAACGGTATATTGAGAAAACACACCAGTCCAGTGCAGATTAAACCCATAAGGCCAATATTAGCCCATATGTCTGATACCATTCTGTAAATTCCTCTTCAGACTCATGCAATACATGATACAATGCCAGGTGCAAGAAAATCACGGGTTAGTGGGTGGAAAGTCTTGTGGATCCAGTGGCATTAGAAGCATCTTACTGCTGGCGTGGGCCTCCACGTGACTCCTCCAGTTCCAAGGTTCTGGCTGCCATTAGCATAGCTCCATGTGGCTTGTCAACAACAATGCCTCACAGGGAGAGAGTGTATCTAGCCTTCAGTGAGCTATTCATCTCCTTTGCACCTCCAAATGAGGTCATTAAGGCGTGACCTGATTGACAGGCTAGACTGCACCCCTTCGCAGGTTCACAGGAGATCATGTAACTGCCACAGTCTGAATATCTTTCAGGAAGACTCAGTGGAGTGCTAACCGTTAAGGCCTCAATTAATGGCTGTAAAGTTGGTGGTTTGAAACGTGGTGTCATTTATTCAAGTACAATATATTGTAAAAAGTTGCTTTCACCCAAACTAAAATTCTGTTGACATTGATCAGTTCCAAGTCATAGTAATTCTAGAGGACAGACTAGAACTGCTCCTACAAGATTTCCAAGCCTGTATTTCCTTATGAGATTATTCCACCACAAATTCTCCCACACAGCAGTTCGTGGGTCTGAATGACTGAATTTTCATTTAACAGCTAGGCAAGTCATGACTGTCCCATTAGGATTGGTAGTTCTTACTTATCTATCAGTTATTTTTAAAAAATATTATATCCTGTCAAACAATCTTCATAGTTTAGAATTATGTTTTTCATCAAGCCTTGCTGTTTTTCATCCAGATTCTTCCCCTAGATCAGGGGTCAGTAAATTTCTTTTTTCAAAAAGACCTCTGAAAACTATAATTGATTATTCCATTGGTCATATAGACTTGGAGACAATTATTCAACCTTACTGATTGTGAAAACAACAGCAGGAAAGAGAAAAGGGCATAGCTGTGTGCTAATAGAATGTTATTCACAAAGACAGGCACTGGGCCATGAGCCTGTTAACCAAAGCCCTTCAATGAGCGTCTGTGTAAGTAACAGATGATCTTCTGTTTCTTTTCTAAAACAGTTTTATTGGAATTTCATGCACATGATATAATTCAATCATATCAAGAAGAGGCATATACCTGTCTTGATTTTCTCTGCAGTAGGAGCAGCTTGCCTGCCACTACCCCTCATCCCCTAAAATTTTTTTGCCAGTGCCAAATTCTTCTCCACTCATCCCTTGGTCAGGAATGCCTCCCAGCTGATGAGGTGTCCCATCTGTGGCGCAGAAACATCCTAGACACTGACAGAAGAGCGCTTCAGCAGCTTGGCATCCCTACATTCCCTGACTTGATTGATCCCTAGTCACAGCTTCCAAACCAGCATATCTCAAAGGACATTGACACAGCAGCCAAGCTCATTGGGGCTGCCACAGTTGGAGTGGCATCTCTGGAGCCTGCATTGGGACTGCGTTTGGGAGCCTCATCCTTGCTTATGCCAGGAACCCTTCTCTGAAGCAGCCGCTCTTCTCCTATGCCATCCTGAGCTTTGCCTTCTCGAAGGCCCTCGGGCTTTTCTGCCTGATGGTGGCCTTCCTCATCCTTTTTACCATGTGAAGGAGCCATTTCTACCCCCCACATTTCTCTGTCCCAAGTCTCTCTGCCCAAAATTTCCCTTCCCTGCACCTCCCCGGACAGCCTGGGGAAAATAATTGGCTCAAGGTTTGACAGAGACAAATAAATACTGTGTTAATAAAGATGCTTCTTTTTAAAAAAAAGTGGGGGGCATACAATCATCATCACTATCGATTAAATTTTTTCTTCCTTTTGTTCATATCATTACATTTTTGGCAAAATGTACACAGGAAAACATTCTCCAATTCAACCACTGTTATATGTACAATTGAGTATCTTTGATGATACTTTTCATGTTTACAACCATTATTGATATCCTTTTCAAAATTATCCCATCACCAATAATATAAACTGAATTCCCCCTAAGCAACAACCATTTCACCTTCACCCATGGTAACCATTGGTCAAGCTTTGTTTGTTTTTATATAGTTTTAAAAATAGATGTATATAATATTCACATATCAGGCATCAAAGAACAAAAAAATCATATAATTGGGTGCATACCTCCATGATACAATCACCGAGGACAAACAGGTGCATATGCAAATGTGGTGAACAAAGCTGATGGTGCCGGCTATCAAAAGAGATAGTGTCTGGGGTCTTAAAGGCTTGAAGGTAAACAAACGGCTATCTAACTCAGAAGCAACAAAGCCCACATGGAAGAAGCACACCAGCCTGTGTCATCAAGAGGTGTGCAAGGGATCAGGTATAGGCATCATAAGAAAAAAAAATCTTACCAGAGTGAATGAAGGGGAAAGTGCAGAGTGGTGACCCTAAGCCCATTTGTTGGCCACTGTAGATCCCCTTGCAGAGCGGTCTAGGGGAGGACTTGAGTCAGTCAGGGTGTGATATAGCACTGATGAAGAATACAGCTTTCCTCCAGTTCATAAATGCTTCCACCCCTCCCTCCACCCCACCCCACCCCACTACCATGATCCAAATTCTACCTTGCAAGTCTGGATAGAGCAGAGGATGTACACTGGTGCAGATAGGAGCTGGAGGCACAGGGAATCCAGGGAGGATGATGCCTTCAGGACCAGGGTGTGAGGGGTGATACTGGCAGGGTAGAGGGTGAGTAGGTTGGAAAGAGGGAACCGATTACAAGGCTCTACATGTGACCTCCTCCCTGGGGGACAGACAAAAGAAAAGGGGGTGAAGGGAGACTCTGAACTGGGCAAGATATGACAAAATAATAATTTATAAATTGTCAAGGGAACATGAGGGAGGAGGGAGCTTTGAAAATGATGAGGGCAAAGAATGTACAGATGTGCTTTATACAATTAATGTAAGTATGGATTGTCATAAGAGTTGTCTGAGTCCCTAATAAAATGTTTTTTAAAAATAGTATTCATTTACATAGATGTTTAAAATGTTGTACTATATGTATATATGCATATATATAATAATGAATTCTTTGGTTCTCTCCCCCTCCCACATTCATTGTTTGCTCCCGAAAGTTCCTCACCCTTCCTACTCCTCTACTCCCCTAGGGCCCTATTGACCATTGCATCAGTTATTGTCTCTAGGGATCCGCGCCTTCTGTGCTTTACAAACTTTGAAACCCAATAGAAACAACAAAAAACAAAACCAAAATAAAACAGCAAGAAGAAAATAATAATAATATAAAGATAAAAATGAAAATGAAGAATAAAGAAGGAAAGACTACCATCAATATTTTAAAGTTCAGCAAAAAAAAAAAATCCTGTCATGGAACAAGTGAGAAATGTTTTACCTTAGAGCAAGTACAGGTTGGATCGAGAGGTAGGTCAACTGACCAATTGTCATATTATGCCATGGTCTGATCCACCGTGATCAAGTTCGCAGTTATCTCTGTCTGAGAGTAAAGCTTTTCAAGGGGATCTGCCAGAGGTTTAATATGACTAAATATTCTTCAGATGGATTTTTTTGAGTTCTCACTGTTCACCTACCCTTCGACAAATGGGATGTTCATAATTTGAGCTCTGAAGGTTTTTCCTTCATCACATTTGAATTGTCACTATCTTTGGGTCACACATGCTGGTGTGCTTCTTCATTGTGGACTTCCTTGACACCTGACTTAGATGGCTGCTTGAAGACAAGCCATTTAGATCCCAGATAATTGATACCCTGGTACCATCTGCTTTCTTCACCCCACTTTGCTGTAATGCCCTTATCTTCAATGATTTTTCAATGAAGGTAAGTATTGAGCAGAGCCATGTTAAGATCCTGTACCCAGAATATGATCACCTAGAGGATGGATCTAGCTAAATCCTGTCATATACCATGGGCACCTCTACCTAGTGCCTGGAAAGTGAACATGTGAAACTCCACAACTATGTTAGTCTGGGTGGACTAGGGAAAAAAAATTCACAGACATTCATATGTGTACAAGAGAGAACTTTATATCAAAGAGAAATTGTACATTAAGAAGGCATAACCGCCCAGTCCAGTTCAAGTCCATAAGTCTGATATTAGCCCAGATATCTGACACCAGACTATAAATTCTTCAGACTCGTGCAACACATGCAATGATGCCGAATGCATGAAGAGCACATGCCAGTGGGTGCAAAGTCTTGTGGATCCAGTGGAGATGGGTGGAAACATCTCAAAGCTGTTAAGAGTCTCCACGTGGCTCCTTCAGCTCCAGGGCTCTAGCGTAGCTCCTTGTGCATTGTTGACAGGAATGTCTCACAGGGCATGAGACTGTGTCCTGCCTCCAGCGAGCTATTTTTCTCCTCAGTGCCTCCAAATGATGTCATCAAACTGCACCCAGATTGACAGACTAAACTCCATCCCTTCATCTTAAGTCTCAAATTGACAGCAGATTATACAACAACCACACCAACCATGGAGGCAGATAAAGAGCAGGACAGGAAAAGCGAAGTAGGTACCTTCTCTATTTGTTTTGTACTCTACTCTTATTTGTATCTTTATGTCATTATAATTTTTCTTTATGTTTAATTATATCTTTGTTTTTAATTGTTTTTGTTATTATCTCCAAGTTTGGAAGTAAAGGAGTGGATGAATAGAGACCATAACTGAGGCAATGGTTTGTATGGAAGGGGGAGGAGTAATCAGTGGATCTGTGAAGCAGGAGGGAGCATTAAGCTTATTTTGAAAATGGGCATACAACTTTTTTTTAGAAGTGTTTTAAGTATGGAAATGTGAATGTTATATCAGGAAAAGAAAGAAAGAAAGAAAGAAAGAAAGAAAGAAAGAAAGAAAGAAAGAAAGAAAGAAAGAAAGAAAGAAAGAAAGAAAAAGAAAGAAAGAAAAGGAAGGAAGGAAAGAAGGGAGGGAGGGAGGAAGGAAAGAAAGAGAAAGAAAGAAAGAAAGAAAGAAAGAAAGAAAGAAAGAAAGAAAGAAGAAAGAAAGAAAGAAAGAAAGAAAGAAAGAAAGAAAGAAAGAAAGAAAGAAAGAAAGAAAACGATCTATGGTTACCATGTGTGAAGTGGGAAGAGATTTGGCTTAGGGGGGCATTAAATTAAGTTTAACTGCAGTGAAACAATATGCAGGGGGATAAAAATAATGGTTGTACAACCTGAAAAGAATACTCAATGGCACTGAATTACACATGTAGAAGGCGTTCAATCGGTGAAAGTTTTGTTGCATACAGTTTTGCAAGTATGTTAAATATATTACATGAATAATGATTACAGAGGGGGAGAAATTGTTCTATAATTGACTGTGGTAAAGATTATACAACTCTTCTTGATATGGTTGAAGTATTGAATTATATAAGGGGGAAAGTTCTAATAAAAGTGTTTTGTTTTGAAGTGGATGCTCAGAAATGTTCATCATTTTACCTTCCACTTTAACTCAACAGCCTGCACATCTCATGGGCTACCCTTGTCCTAAGGGTAGAACTGGGCTGCCCAGAGAGAAAGTGGAACATTCCTAGGAAAATAGTATCCCCAGGAATTCCCTTCATTATGGCTCACACCTCAGGCCAACTGTCTGCATTTCTACAAATCTACCCATGGTTTTCAGGAAGAAATTGTTTGTCCACAGTCAGTGCAAATGATGAAGGGTAGAGATTGACCTCACAGAACACAGGTCAGGAAAATCCCCTCTAGAGGCCATTACTGCTCCTACTCAGAGCCATCCTCTTTCTGCTTCCACAAGCACAGCACACGTGGATCGCCTACAGTAAAATATGGTAACAGAGCTCCAAGTCACACATGAAAGTCAGGTATCTTAGGCCTTCATCCTTACCATGTTAATCAGAGATGCCCGTGGAGGTGACACCCTTCTGGATTCTTCTTGGTGACATGAATGTCCTACCCTGTAAGCACCTTCATGTCAAAAGCAGTTCTTTTCATCTTAGAATGGTTTTAAATTATATTTCCCCCCGTATTCCTAGGTGTGATCGTGCAGGTAGAGCTGCTACAGACCAGTCATGAGTTGGGAAAGCTATGTGCTATGTCTCAAAGTGCTATGTCTAGCTTCCAGGTCTGAAAATATCAATGTTTCTAGATATAAAAGGCTCTGGGAAACACGACCTGTGTTATGTGGCACAGAAGCCTTGTGATGAGTCTTAGCAACAACTCAGTTTTCACATATTGATGCATTGCAACCACTATAGCTCAACCAGCTGCATGTGTTTTAACAATCTGAAACCTGAGGACACTGACATGTAAAATGTAGGAAACGTACTAGGAGACACAATGAAGGCTTAATGGTCAAACATCTCAAGCATCACAACCCTAATTGGGCAGCAGAGGGAGCTCAGGGTACATGGGACACAATCTTTGCCACAGGAGCAGGTGCAGGGGGTGCCAAGTGTTTCTTTGCTCTTGTGTCTGGAGTTTTCCAATTCACCCATGTGGAAGAGCACTTCAAGGAACCTTCAGCAACTAGGTTCGCATGCCTCTTATTTTCCTGGAGGGCAGATCCTAAAAATTAAAAGCCCATATTCTTCCTCAGAAGACAGGGGAGAAAGAAATCACACTTGGGACAAGTTGAAATCAATCCCAGAAGGACTGGTAGTCTCTCTATGCCGTTAAATTCTGACCTCCATGTGCTTCACTCAACACAATCAGTTTCTCTCCATCCTAATTACTTTTTCCAAATTACTTTAGGTTGAAATTGTATGTGTGTGAATCCCAGCCCAAGTATCTCCTGTGAAGAGAAAACCAAACCAAACCTGATTTTACCATTTCTGAAATAATTGACAGTTGTATATTATTTTTGTCAATATTTATTATTTTAATAGGTAATTATTCTCTTGAGAAAAACATATCCTTTAACCAGGATTTGTCAAATTATTTTTTTTACATTTTATTAGGGGCTCATAAAACTCTTATCACAATCCATAAATATACATACATCAATTGTATAAAGCACGTCTGTACATTCTTTGCACACCAGCCTGTATGATCATGAGGTGTACACGTGATCATGTATCAGACATCAAAGACCCAGAACAAAATAATATCTTTGTGAATGAAGAAGAGTGTGCAGTGGAGACCCAAAGCCCATCTATAGACAATTGGACATCCCCTTACAGAAAGGTCACAAGAAAGAGAAGAGCCAGTCAGGGTGCACTACAGCACCGATGAAACAAACAACTTTCCTCTAGTTCTTTAATGCTTCTCCCCCCACTATCATGGCCTCAATCCTACCTTATAAATCTTAGTAGACCAGAATATTTACACTGCTACAGATAAGATCTCGCAACACAGGGAATCCAGGACAGATAAACCGCTCAGAACCAACAATGAGAATAGAGATATCAAGAGAGTAATGGGAAGGTGGGAGTAGAAAGAGGAAATCAATCACAAGGATTGACATAGAACTCCCTCCCAGTGGGACAAACAGCAGAAAAGTAGGTGAAGTGAGACAGCAGACAATGCAAAATATGAAAATCATAATTTATAATTTATCAAGGTTCATGAAAGAGGGAGAGTGGGAGAGGGAGGGGAAAATGAGGAACTGATATCAAGGGCTCCAGTACAAAGCAAACGTTTTGAAAATGATGATGGCAGCATATGTACAAATGTGCTTGACAATGGATGAATGCATGAATTGTGATAAGAGCCCTAAGAGCCCCCAATAAAAGTATTTAATAAAAAAGAAAGCATTAGTATTGTAAAGCATAATACCTAGATTTGGAGAGCACAATCAACTCCTCAAGCATGAGAGACTTCCTCTAGTTTTTGGAAGATGCCCTGGAAACGTCCCGATGTGTTGAATGTATGAGGCCATTTCATAGTTTGGCTGCACGATCAGGGTGTCTGTCATAAAGCCCATCTCTTTGACTCCACCTCTCAGCAGAGATGAACACAAGCTTCCCGTTTTTTTCTCGGCAATGTCCTTGTCAAATAAAAGTTCCTTGTAGATCAGTAACTTGCCACAGAGCAAAAGATATGGGAAGAGGCTCATCTTTCTCCTGGCTGTGAAATAGAATGGCAAGCCCCTCCCTTCAACACACACACACACACACACACACGCACGCACGCACACACACGCGCGCACACACACCCCTGCCTTACAACTACATTCGGTTGATTAGCAAACAAAGTTCTACAACCCAACTATGTGTTTTTCTTCTCCAGAGGAATGACGGACTTACATACCCTGCATTGTCTTTTTTTAATGGAATTGCCCCAGTTCTCCTCACCTTTCCTTAGATAGTGCAGTGAACTATTAGATGACTGCAGGTATTGAAAACTAGTACTGATTTCCAGTTTGTGTCACCTTTGGCTTTGAGCACCCTCCACTTCTCTAGTAAGCTTTCCATTGCTTTGGGGAAAATTTTCTCTTTCTGAATTTATTATGTGAGGGGGGAAGGGTAATAATTAATGTGCCTATGGAGGACTATCCTTCATGACCTAAACTCAAAAAGGGGCAGTGCCTGATGGAGCATCAGGTTGGAGGAAGGCTTATTAACAACCTGCATTATACAGATGACACAATTTTGCTGAAAATGAGAAGGACTTGATTCACTTGCTGATGAAGATGAAGGATTAAAGCCTTCATTTTGGATTATGACTCAAGGTGGAGAAAACCCAGACCCTCACAACTGGACCTATTGATAACATCATGATAAATGGAGGAAAGTTCGAAATTGTCAAGGATTTTGTCTTGCTTGAATCCACAATCAATTCTCATGGAAGCAGCAGAGAAGAGAACAAATGACACATTTCACTAGTCAAATCTGCTACACGAGACCTCTTTAAAGTGTTGAAAAGCAAGAGATTACTTTGAGGACTGGGGCGGGTTGACCCAGGCCATGGTATTTTCAACTGTCTCATATTTATGTGAAAGTTGAATACTGAATAAGGAAGACCAAAGAAGAATAGATATATTTGATTAATAGTGATGTAAAAGAGTAATGAATGTACCATGGACTGCCAAAAGCACAAACCCATCTAACTTGGATGAAGGACAGCCAGAATGTTCCTCAGGGCAAGGATAATGTGACTTCGCTTTAACTTTGACATGTTGTCCGGAGAGATCAGTCCCTGGAGCAGGACATCGTGTTCTGGAAAGTAGAGGGGCAATGAAAAAGAGGAAGGCCTTCAACAAATGGGATTGACACAGTGGCTGCAACAATGGGCTCAAACTTAAGAACAACTGTGAGAATGGTACAGTACCTGGCAGTGTATGATTATGTTGTATGTATGGTCACAATGAATCCAAACCCTCCCTATGACACTGAACAACAACAACAACAACCTGACTGAATCCTCTGGGAGGACTCTTGAATGTGAGAAAAATGGAACGAAGCCAGCGGAAGGATTGGAGGATGTCTTAAGTTCCTGTCTTAATCTCCTTAATCAAAAATTATCCAACAAGTCAGTAGCCTTAAAACACTTTTCCCACTGCTTTGGAGCTTACAGGTTCAAATTTGGGGTGCGACTCTAGGTCAGGGTCCTTCTTTGTGGATACCAGAAAGTTCCTTGGCATTCCTTGCTATCTTTCTCCCCGTACTGTGTGTTACTGGGTCTATCCTGGCCTTTAACTCAGAAGTGTTTAGGTTTAGGCTCAAGCCTATTCTCATATGGCCTCATTTTTTTTAACATTTTATTAGGGACTCATACAACTCTTATCACAATCCATACATATACATACATCAATTGTATAAAGCACATCTGTACATTCTTTGCCCTAATCATTTTCTTTCTTTACATTTTATTAGGGGCTCATACAACTTTTATCACAACCCATACATATTCATACATCAAATGTATAAAGCACATCCGCACATTCCCTGCCCCAATCATTCTCAAAGCATTTGCTCTCCACTTAAGCCCTTTGCATCAGGTCCTCTTTTTTTTCCCTCTCCCTCCCCGCTCCCCCCTTGCTCATGTACCCTTGGTAATTTATACATTGTTATTTTGTCATATCTTGCCCTATCCCGAGTCTCCCTTCCCCACCTTCTCTGCTGTCCATCTCCCAGGGAGGAGGTCACATGTGGATCCTCATAATCAGTTCCCCCTTTCCAACCCACTCACCCTCCACTCTCCAGCATCGCCCCTCTGACTGACCCATCTCCTCTTCTAAACCCCTCTATGAGGGGATCTCCAGTGGCCATATGGCCTCATTTATATTACAAAAGAACTCCCTTCTTTTCAAACAGGATCATGTCCACCAAGTCTCAAATTTCTCACATATTTTGAGGGGGCTACAGATCAATCCATAATGGTTCTTTTGGGTAGCTGTAACAAATGGCTACCAATCGAGTGACTTAAACAGCAGGCATCTGTTCTCTCACTTTTCTGAAGGGCAAAGGGTTAAAATTAAGGTGTGGGCAAGATTCATTCCTTCTGAGAGCTCTGAAGGAGAATCAAAGTAGCCTCTCTCTGCTTCTGGTCACTGCTGCTAATCCTTGATATTTCTTGACTTATAGATGCACTGATCCAATCTCTGCCAGTGTCCTCACACGGGGTCTCTGTGTGCCCAGTCCTCTTCTTATAAGAACACACCAATCAGTGCATGTAGCATCCATCTGAAATCTAAACCCAGAAAGATGGAGCTCTTGAAATCCTTAACTAAGCACATCTGCCAAGACCTCCTCTCCAAGTAAGGCCATAGCCTCAGGTTCCATGTGAACATGAATGTGTGTTTGTGAATGTGATTTAATGTACTACAGAGGGCACGCTTTGGCCTCATGAGGAGTGTTTCGCCAGTACCGGCTTCACAGCCCTGAGATTTCCCAGGCATTTGCCACATTTTCTTGTCTTCCCACCATTTATCCACCATTAGGCCTTTTCCCCTAAGTTAGTCAAGCATCAGTTTCTGTCACTTGTGATCATGACCCTCCCTCCCCCCCAGGTCACAAATTTAAACTGATACAGGCAGTTTCTTTAATGAGCACTATGTTATCCTGATTAGCAAGCATTGCTAAGGAGGGAGGATGAATCAGTGAGAACCCGCTTGCTTCATCTAGCTTTGGGGGCAGTCCACAGAGGATTGATCCCTGAGCCACTAACGAATTTTGCAACTGTCACAGAACAATGCAAATAAGTAAGATCCACATCTGCTGAACACCATCATGAGGTCAAACTGTGTGTAAATAAATGCCTGTTTCAAGGAGTGAGTAAATCCTAAGGTAAGGAGTGACAGGGCTTTGTTGGCATAAACCCAGCAAGGCATTATGGGCCAGATATTAATGAACTCATGCTCCTGGGCCTCACAGAGCCCCAGCTCAACTGCTTCAGCTTGTTGACAAACAAGCACTACCCGGAGAGAGCACTACCATTTCGATGAACAGGGTTGGTTGGGGATGATGCTTCCTAACTTGCATTTTAATACAAATTTGATGCTTCATCTGAGCAATGTGGAAAGAGCATTCAGATAAAAGAGAGGGACAAACATCAAGTGACCAGAGGATGAAACTTCTATCTAATCTGTGCCCACTGGAATTGCTTCGTGGGAAGGTATTTTTTGGTGGTGTTGGGTTGTTCCCCTACCTTGCTCCAAGCCTTCCTCCTCATTCCCACCCCCACCCCAGCATACATCCTACTGGGAGAATGTCTCTGAATAATGAAGTTTTAATAAATGAAGCTTTAATGAGCCTGATAGTCTGCCTAAGACCCCTTCAAACTGTAGTCTTTCATTTGTATTCTTCCATCCTTTTTGAAGAAATGAACCTGATGGCAGGTAGTATGTTTCCTTTCCAGGATGAGCTGATAGAGCCTCTCGCTGCTGCAGTGGGAGGTAAAACATTAAAAGGCCCTCTGTGGCCATGAGACATGCCCACTCTCCAAGAGACACTGGGCAGGTTTGCTGAAACTCCTCAGAATTGACTAGTGGCCCTGGTCCACCCATCTCAACCAACCCAGTCTTCATTTGCACTCCATGCCCTCTCTGAGCTCCAACTGCATGCTTCATTTGAGGATGACAAAGCCTCTATTTTCTGAGAAGATGCGCAGACATGTGAACTAATCAATGCTTCCCCTGTCCCCGGGGAGTGTGAAATTCTCCCATCATGACCCACCAGCTTCCCTGGAAATTCCTGTCTTAACTCAGGCACTTAATATCATTGGTGTCTCTGCTTCCTTCCTTCTTGCACACCCCCCCCCAGGCATTAACTGTCATCCTTCCTCTACCTAAAATATACTTTGAATCTATTCACTTCATGCCATCCCTACTGCCCCAAGGTGTGTCTTGCATTGACTATGAAACTAGATTCTGTATCCATTTTCCAGGGCTGTCAAAACAAAGCATCGTAAATCAGGTGGCTTTTAAGAACAGTCCACCACCTGTCTATCAGTTCGTGGTGCAGTGGTAGCTAGAGTGTTGCTGTGAAATTGGAAGCCGTGCCACCGATATGACAAACCCCAGAAGGGTCAGCAACGATGGGCAGGCTTCAGTTGAACCTCGAGCCCTGTGGTGCTCAACCTTCCTTTAATACAATTCCTCATGTTGTGGTGACCCCCAACCATAAAATCATTTTCCTTGCTACTTCATAACTGTAATTTTGCTACTGCCATGAATCGGGTGACTCGTGTTAAAAGGTCGCTGGACCCCAAAAGGGGTCACAACCCACAGATTGAGAACCACTGCTCTAGCCTAAGGCAGACTAGGAAGAAAGACCTGGTGATCTACTTCCAAATATTAACAAATGAAAGCCTTATGGGTCACAACAAAATATGGTCCTATAGAGTGCTGGAAGATGAGCCACTGACCTGCAAACAACAGCTACAAAAATAGACTCAAACACACCAACAAAGGCCTGCTGAACTCCAAAGCCCTAACAAACCCACTGCCCTCAAGTCCATGCCAACTCATAGCGGCCCTATAGGACAGGGGCGAACTGTGTATTAGTCTGGGTATGCTAGAGAAAACTCGAGGGAGACTCATGTGTATGACAGAGAGTTGGTGGTTTTTAAAAATCATTTCCCTATTATTTAATCATTTTATTAGGGATTCATACAACTCTTATCACAATCCATCCATCCATCCATTATAAAGCACATTTATACATTCATTGCCCTCATCATTGTCAAAACATTTGCTCTCCACATAAGCCCCTGGCACCTGCTCCTCGTTTTCTCCTCCCTCCCCACTCTCCCCTCCTTATGAACCCTTGATAATTTTATTGGGGGCTCATACAACTCTTATCACAGTCATTCCATCAATCCATCCATCCATCCATCCACCCATTGTGTGTCAAGTACATTTGTACATGTGTTGCCCTCATCATTCTCAAAACATTTGCTTTCTACTTGAGCCCTTGGTATCAGCTCCTCATTTCCCCACTTCCATCCTCCCCCCCCTCATAAATTCTTGATAATATATAAATTATTTTGTCATCTCTTACACATCAAACATCTCACTTCCCCCACTTTTCTGTTGTCCGTCCCCCAGGGCAGAGGTTTTATGTAGATCCTTGTAATCGGTTCACCCTTTCTACCCCACCTTCCCTCCACCCTCCTGGTATTGCCACTCTCACCACTGGTCCTGAAGGGATCATCTCTCATGGATTCCCTGTGTTTCCAGCTCCTGTCTGTACCAGAGTACATGTTCTGGTCTAATTCTACCTTATAAATCCAGAGAGAGAGTTTTATATCAAACAGTAATTGTACATTAAGCAAACGTCCCAGCCCAGTGCAGATCAAATCCATAAGTCTGATATTAGCCCATATGTCTGATACCAATCTATACATTCCTTTTCAGACCCATAAAACATGTGCAGTGATGCTGAATGCAGGATAATCACAGGCCAATGGGTGGAAAGTTTTGTGGATCCAGTGGCATTGTAAGCATCTCAGTGCTGGCAGCGATCTCTCTGAGGCTTCTTTGGCTTCAGAGGTCTGGTCGCATCCATTTGGCTTGCCTTGTGCAATGTCTCCCAAGGAGTAGCAGAGAGAGAGAGAGAGAGAGAGGTGTCTTCCACCTCCAAGGAGGAAGTACCAGATTTCTCAGAGTTCTCAGAAGGATGCTATGCCCACATAAAAATCTCACTGACTATCTCCAGATTGGCAGCCTAGACTCCACGCCTACACTCCTAATCTTTAACGTGAAACAAGATTAGGTGACTACCACAGGCTCCTAATCCATAACAAGCCCATTTATTTTTTCCCTGCATACCGATGCCAATCCAATACCCAAAGCTTTACCCAAAGGGTGGAGATCTACTTCTAAAACATGAATATAGAAAAATCGCTTTTGCTTGAAGGCTCTCAAGGAAATGCTCACCGAAAACTCCATTCCTATTATCTCACCTCCCCCAAATTAGTCTTCTTCTGGGCTTTTAGTCACACCAAGGTCTCTCCTGCCCCAAGGACTTTACATGCACTGTCATCTCTTACAAGCCCTGAAGTGCCAAGTTCAAAGTTCCAGTTAATCTCCCTGATCCTGAATTTTAAGAACTGTGTGTGTGGGAGGGAAGGGGTTGGGCTGTTTGTTGAACTGCTGGGTTTTGGAGCCATTTGTTATGCAACCTCATTTTGTCAATGACTGGTTAATCAATGCAGCATTCATTTGCCCTTCTTCCACATACAGCACATGGCTTGTATCTTTGGGATCACTCTTCCACCATGCTCCATCTCCATGCTTCTGCTGGCATTGACCCAATCTGTCAGCTCCAGGCCTGGCTAGTCAGGGCATGACTTTCCTCTGTCCAAAGGGACTGTGTCAGACTCAGTATGTGACTCATGCTAGGTTAATGATATCTAACCCTAAAAAATGCCCCAGAAACAATTGCCCCATTGCCAATGAGTCCATTTTGAATCATAGAATGTCCCTGTGGGGTTTCTCAGACTGTAAATATTTATGTGAGCAGAAAGTTCCATCTTTTTCCCTATGAGGTAGCTGGTAGGGTAGCACTGCCAACCTTGTAGTTAGCAATCCAATGCTTACCTGATAGTACCACCAATGATTAGAAAGGAAAAGAGCCTCTCTCTAATAGAATTCCTGAGCTTCTAGATAAAACTACAGCTGTCATCAGGAAGCCTGCATGAAACTCAAAAGGAAACAGCACTGAAAGGAAAAGGTTCAAACTCTGATGGTATCAACTGAGTGCCAGAACCCAGCTATTCTGATGCTCTGTCCCCAGACCTACAAATTCCATAAACCTACCCATTAATTCCTTCTCCTGTTACTTCCCTTCTCATGCCCCAAGGTACTTTGACTTAGCTTTGAAGGCACTCACAACTTCACGGGTTCTGCCTTGCACAGGTGTCTGCTTGCTTCCAGTTCAGTCCTGACATTGTCCCTATCTTTAGCCATGTTAGGCTTGAGTCCTAGAGCTTTCCTTTGCTTGTCTCCCTATTGCTCTTGTCCTATGAAGTCTGTGGCTTTATCTTTAAGTCTAAGTCCTGCCCTTTCGCTTTCGTAGAAATCTGTCTCTGTATCTTGGCTCGTGGCAGGTTGTGTCCTTCAAAGATGACTGTCCTAATGTTTCACATCGCACATTCTCTTGTTACAAGATGAGTTTGTGTTCACTTTTCCAGAAACAGGGCCCGCTTTCCCTCTTCCTTGCATCTTGGCAGGCCTTTGACTATGGCAGAAGTGTTGCTCTGTGACTTCCACCTGGTCGTATTGGGTTGTTCACCATTGGGACCCTGTCAGGATGTTGCAAGGAAGACCAGGCCAAATGAAAATGTCACATATAGGGTTCTTCTTGAGCTCCAACCAATAGAAGTATCAGTCGTGTGAAGGAGCGAGTCTTAAGAGAGCTGCAGCCTCTGTCCTTTGAGCTACCCCAGCTAATGCTTGATGAAGCCAAAACTAGTGTTCTCACTGTGCTCTGCCCAGATTGCAGATTTGTGAGCAAAATTGATATTATCATTACTTTAAGATGTTATTTGTGGGGATACTTTCTGTTAGCAGCAGATCATCAGAATACTGCCTAATCAGACTGCATTGCCAGTTTTACTCTCTCTCTCCATATATATATATATATATATATATATATATATATATATATATATATATATATATATCCATACATACATACATATATATCTATATATCTATATACAGATATATAGATATATATGTATATGTATATATATCTCCTCCACTCTTCTGTCAGTTGGTTGTCCTATAATGGTTTGTGTATTGTTATGATGCTGGAAGCTCTGTTACCAGAATTTCAAATACCAGCAGGATTGCCCATGGTGGACAGGTTTCAGTGAAGCTTCTAGACTAAGACAGACAAGGAAGAGGGGCCTGCCAGTCCACTTCCAAAAATTACTGAAAGAAAACCTTATGGAGCACAAGAGAACACTGACTGACTAATGTGTTTTGGACACACTATCAGTGGAAAATTGCTAGAGGAAGACATCATATTTGATGAAATAGAGGGACATGGAAGATCCTTATTGAGGCAGATTGACCTAATCGCTGCAACAATGGACTTCAACATTCAGGAATGTGTGACAATGGTGCAAGATCAGACAGCACTCCATTCCATTTCATATAAGGTCTCCATGGATCACAGTAGACTTGATGGCACTCTCTATATGTTTGTCTTCAGTGACTTCCCATAGGGCTGCTCTGCCTGGCAGCCTCTATTCTTCATGCTTCCAAATGGGGAGCACAACAGGTCCATAGTCACTGATATTCCCCTCAATCCCCAGGTCAAGTAAGGAGGCATGAAAATAACTATGTTGTTCTCTTTGCCTTGTCTCTCTTCCTTTTCCCCTCCTCCAACAGGGCTAGAGGGGGTAAATACTTACCTTGCAGTCTAGAAGAGAATTTCTTCCACACCAAAATCTTCTCCTTCCTCAAAAGGCACATACATGCTTTTCTCCTTGTTTTGAATTAAAATGGCAGATGGGATGGTAGGAAAGAAAATGAACTAGTGTAACAGAATGGCCAAACAGATTTACCTTCCACATAAGAATGTAAATAACTCCTCAATCTTGTTATAGAGTCATGATATGATGAGCTCCATCAAAGCAGAGTAGAACACCACGGAGGTCAGACCAGAAAGACCATATTGAGTTGATTTTGTATGAGAGATTCTAGTTGCTAATTATACTTTTCATAACAGACAGATGGCAGGTATAGAAGCCCAGACTTAAAATGTCTTTATCTAATTGCCTGCCTAAATATATGTTTGAAATATGGTCTTCAAAGGGAATACTTTCTTTACCTTAAATTCCATTTCTTTTTCCACTCTTTTATGTAATTTTATTGAAGTATCATTGATGTACAATAAACCATAGTGTGTTTTGCTCTTTGAGGTTTTTAAAAAGAATCATTTTATTGGGGGCTCCTACAACTCTTATCACAATCTATACATACATCCACTGTGTACATTTGTTGCCATCATCATTCTCAAAACATTTGCTTTCTACTTGAGCCCTTGGTAGTAGCTCCTCATTTCCCCTCCTTCCCCCTCCCCCTCCCTCGTGGACCCTTGATAATTTATAAATTATTATTCTGTCCTATCTTACACTGTCCGACATCTACCTTCACCCACTTTTTTGTTGTCCCTCCCTCATGGAGGAGGTTATATGTAGATCCTTGTATTCAGATCCCTCTTTCTACCCCACCTTTCCTCCACCCTCCTGTTATTGCTACTCTCAGCACTGGTCCTGAAGGGGTCATCTGTCCTGGTTTCCCTGTGTTTCCAGTTCCTATATGGACCAGTGTATATTCTCTGGTCTAGCCAGGTTTGTAAGGTAGAATTGGGATCATGAGAGTGGACGTGGTAGCATTTAGGAACGAGAGGAAAGTTATATGTTTCATCGTTGCTATACTGCATCCTGACTGGCTCATCTCCTCCCAGTGACCCTTCTGTAAGGGGTTGTCCAGTTGCCTACAGATAGATCTTGGATCCCCTAACTGTACCCCCCCTCATTCACAATGATATGATTTTTTTTGTTCTTTCATGCCTGATACCTGATCCCTTCTGCATCTTGTGATCACACAGGCTGGTGTGCTTCTTTCATGTGCACTTTATTGGTTCTAAGTTAGATGGCCACTTGTTAACCTTCTAGTCTTTAAAACCCTAGACTCTTTATCTTTTGATAGCTGGCTCCATAAGCTTTCTTCACCTCATTTATTTATACACCCACCTTTTGTCTTGAGTGATTGTGTCGGGAAGGTGACCATCATGGAATACCAGTTCCTTAAATTCCATATCTATAGGCTTAAGTCTTACCCACAGGAAGCTTATTTTTATTTTATCCCTTGAACAAAATCTTGCAATAATTTTCTCTTTTTGGGTAAGTTCATCCTCAATCACATATCCTTTAACATTTACAAGAATTTATCTGTAACCAACACCATTTACATAGTCTCATTCATGCTATTTCCACAATAATTGTAATAACCCTATTTTTTAGAATCGGCAGAAAGCATCAGCATTAATATCCCATTGCCACTGAGTTGATTTCAACTCATGGGTACCTTATAGGACAGAATAGTATTGCCTCATGGGTTTCCAAGGCTGAAAAAAAATCTCTTTATTGTGAGTTGGGTGAAGGTTAACAGAATACATCCGTTTTCCATTCGACAGTTCACACATATTTTGCTTCATGATATTGACTGCAATCTGCTCAACGTAATATCACTTATCGCACTTCCTCCTTGTATTTCCTGTTTCCATTCCCCTTCTTTCCTGACCCTTCTGAACTTTATCTTTGAATAAATTATATCCTTTTGATTCAAATAGTTGATTAGTGTTACTTTTTATCTTATAGATCTACCTATTGTTTGGCTGAAGATTGAGCAAAGGGAGTGAGTTCAGTTCCAGAACTGAAGGTGCCTAAGGACAACAGTCTTGTGGGTTCCAAGAATCTCTCTCTGAGCAATACCCCTGAACTTTTAAAATAAGTTTAAACTTTGTTGCACATATTTCTCCTATTCTATCCCAAAATTCCAAAGCAAACTCATTATCATTGTGTTGAAGCTGACTCATAGAGACCCTACAAGATAGAATAGAACTTCACCCTTTGATTTTCCAAGGCTTAAAACTTTACCAGAGCAGACAAACTCATATTTCTCACATGGAGCATCTGATAGGGTAGAACCACTTACTTTGTGGTTAGGAGCTCAATGAGGAGTCCACTCTGCCATTAGAGCTCGTTTGGAATGCTATCCAGGATTCCCTAATGCTATCCCTCTCAGATCAGTTGGTAGTGGTAATTAATGTAAATCTTAAGGGGGTCAGACTTCCACATCATAACTCTTCCCTGGGGAAGATGGTGGGTTTGAACTGCTGATTGATTAGCCCTTAAGTGCTTAATTACTGCCTCACCAGGGTTCTCCTTAACATCAGAACAGTGGACACTTATTGGTTTATCTTGCTGGTCTCTGTTCCCTAAAAATTGCACTTCATCCACAGGGTTTTCTTCCACAACACACAGCTGCTAGTGTTTTTGGTTTTTTTCTCCACATGACTTCACCTTCCTGGTCAAAGCTGATTTGTCCAGGGCTAAACACACAATGAAAACATAGCCATATTTGCACACTACAAAATTTGAAGTGAGACAGCAAGCTATTTGTTGAGTTTTTTGAATGACAGAAGTCTAAAAGGAAGTGTTGTGATACAGGAAACAGTGAGTTTTGATGTCCAGGATTTATACTGGGGACCCAGTTGGCACTCCGAATGACTATTCAAAGTGATGGTATGAATCCTCCTCTTCCATGACCTACACATATAATAGATATAACCACTAAGTCCATGATTTGACAAATGTCTTATGTGATTGAGTTTGGGTTCCCCATAGGATTAGATCCTGAGACAAAGGTTTTAATTAAGCCATTTTGGGGGAGATATCAATAAGGAAATGGGAAATAGAAAAGGGAAAGAAGGCAGCCAATGAAAAGTACATTATCAAACAATTTAAAATTGTGAGCAACTGGAGGTTAATTTTACTGGAGACACTCTAGAAAATCCACTAGTTATTCTGCCCAGAATGGGAGGGAGTGTGGCTATTTGTCCAACCACTCCTATGGGTCATTGGTTAAGGGTTACTCCAGGAAGCAAGAATTAACTCCACAACCCCCTAAGCCATGCATGCTCAGGTACAGTGGTCTACAGAAACTAGAGAAAGCAAGAAGAGAGATGTGCTGGCCATTCAGAATTAGGCTAGCATGCCAAGTTGTCAGACATGTCAGGTTCTTGCACTATCATAACTTGTGAGATATACCACTGGTATTTCAAACACAAGCATAGTTACCCGTGGTGGAAAGTTTTCAGAAAAGCTTACAAGCTAAATAGACTAGAAAGAATAACCTGCCAATCTACATCTGAAAAAAATAGTGGTGTTTGTGGAGCACATTGATAGCAGTGGAATATTGTTTCATATAGTGCAGGATGATGAACCCCTCAAGTTGGAAGACACTCAAAATATAATTGGGGAAGAGCTGTCTCCTCAAATAGAGTTGACCTTAGTGATATAAAGTTTTCAGGACCTATATTTGTTGATGTGGCAATGACTCAAAATGAGAAGAAACAGCAGTACTGCAATAACCACTAACAAGAAGATGGGATGCATGAAATATGGATCTAGAAAAATTGGAAGCCATGAAAAAATGGAACACATAAAGATCAAACACTCTAGGTGTTATTGAACTGAAATAGACTGCTATTGGCCATTTTGAATGTCATAATAATATGGTTTACATACCAGAGTAACAAATTTGAAAGGAATGGATGACTTTCATGTTAAAAAAGAGAATGTTTCAACATCGATTCCAATGTTCACCATTGTTAGGTGTAGGATATATTACACCTACAAGGATGAATAATTAATAAAGTTATTATTCAAATTGACACACCAACCACTAATGCTAACAATAAAGCCATTGAGGATTTTTACCAACCTGTTCAGTTTGAAATTGATGAGACATGCAATCAAGATTACTGATGACTTGAATGCAAAAATTGGACACTAAGGAGGAGGATCACTAGTTAGAAAATATGGCCATGGGGATGGAAGCCACATGGGAGATCTCATGATAGAATTTTCCAATAAGGATGGCTTATTGATTGAACATTTATTTTTCAGTGATGTAAACAGTAACCATAGACATGGATCATGTATATTGGATAGAAATACACAGGAATTATATCAACTACATCTGTTGAAATAAACTACTATATATACTCGAGTATAACCCAAGGCAACTAATTTTACCCCCCAAAGCTGGGGTGCTTTTTCAGCATAAAAAAGTGCTGAAAAAAACTCGGATTATACTCAAGTATTTACGGTATAAAGAAGTTTAATATCATCAGTCATGAGACTGGAGACCAACTGTGGAACAAACCATCAATGGCAAATTCAACTCGAATTCAAATAAAATTAAAACAAGTCCCCAAGAGTCAAAGTATGAATTTGAGTATATCTCATCTAAATTAGAGGATATTTCAAGAAGAAAGTTGACACATTGAACACAAATCATCTGAGATGATAGGAGTTCTGCAATAATATCAAGAACATCATAAATAAAGAAATTCAAAGATAATTAAAAAGATAGAAACTAAATAAAAGACAAAATGGATGTCACCTTGAATGTGGAGTAGCTGAAGCCAATGAAAGAAATGATGAAGTACGAAAAAGAGAGAGAGAGAAATATAGAAATAATTGATGAAGTAAAGACGCTGAATAAAGAAGCTGAACATAAAATTTCAAAGGGGAATTCAAAAAGATGGAATAAAGAATTATATGAAAAGGTGCAAAGACCTGGAATTAGGACAGCAAAAATGAAAAGCATGTGCATTTCACTAGCTGAAAAAATTGAAGAGAAATTCAAAATACAGAATTACACAGATAGTATCAAAAGAAGATGAAAGGGATTCACTGACCACATGAAGCCCCGGCTCCACAGCGCTGAGTCCAGAAGACCAAGATAGCATAGGGTTCTCACTGCAGATTGCTCTGAAAGTGCTCACAGTAGTAGGCCCTGGATCAACTGGGGAAAATGTAGAACTCAAAATAAGAAGACTAACCTTAGGATATGAAAGGCACTAGTGGAATTCCCATTTGACACCTGACCTCACCTCCATGGCTCAACTTTCAGCCCCCAAATAGGAGACCTATACTGTCAACGATGTACAATTCAGAGCCCAGCATTTGTCAGGGAGTTACTCAGAAGGCAGGAAGGAATGAGAATGAAAGACCAATGGAAACGGCAAACAAAGGGAGGCAATAGGAAAAGTAGTATTGCATTGTAGGTATTGCAATCAATATCATAAAACATTGCATGAATTGTAAGGAAAATCAATTTACTCTGTAGATTTTCCCTCACATCACAATCAAAACAGTGTAAAAAGAAAATAATTCACATGACCGAGTACACTGGTAGTTCTTGCTGAAGACCAATTTCCAGTGTTAAAAGATGTCACTTTGAGGAATAAGGCACAGCTGAGCCCTAGTGGTATAGTGGTTACAAACATAATGCGTCAAAACCAACCCAGTTGGGTTGCTCAACACAAGATCAACAGTTCTGCTCCCATACAAAGTTCCAGTACTGGAAACCCACAGGGATATCTCTCCCCTGTCCTACAGAGTTGCTAAGGGTTGGAATCAACTTGATGGCAGTGAACTGGATGTAAGACAGGCTGACTAGAGACACAAATCAAGTGCCACTCATATATGTGCAATAAATAGTTTTCTATCAAGAAGTCACTATAGTATTTCTATTTCAAGGAAATATCCCAGGCCAGTCCAACTCAAGTCCATAAGTCCAACACTAGCCCATAAGTTCCTTTCCAACTTACGCAGTTACATGCAATGATGCAGAATGCAGGGATGTCAAAGGCCAGTGATTGCAATGAAGTGTGGACCCAAGGTCGATGGAAGCATGGCAAGACTCTGGCAGCTCTCAACGTGGGCAGGAAGCAGTCAGGTGAATGGAAAAAAAGGGGAGCTTCCCAGGGCCCTCCTTATGAGAAGGCCATGGCCACAAAGAGGCACCATCAGGCTAGGTTGGGATTGACAGATTGGATACCAACCTTACACTTTTACATATCTTCAAACTGACATAAAATTATATAACGATCAAACTATGGCACTTTCAATCACCTCATATGTACTTGAAAATGGACAATAATTATGAAAGATAAAACAAAAGTTGATGTCTTTGAATTATAATGCTGGTGAAGAATATTGAATATTCCATGGACTTTCAGAAGAAGGAACAAATCTTTCTTGGCGGAAGTAGAGCCAGAATGCTTCCTAGACGTGAGAATGGCAAGACTTCATATCACATACTTTGCACATGTTAACAGCTGAGCATAGTCCCTAGAGAAGGATATCATACTTGGTAAAGTGGAGTGGTGAAAAAAAGAAGAAGGTCCTCAATGGGATGAATTGGCATACTGGCTGCAAAAACGGTCTCCAACATTAACTGTGAGGAAACAGGCTGTGGGTGCTTTGAGTTAGAGCCAAATTAACAGTGTCTAACAATGACAACTCCCCTCCCCCGCACCATCTGTCAATTTGCTGCACTGTGGTAGCTTGTGCTTTGCTGTGATGCTGGGAGTTAGTCCACTAGTACTTCAAATACCAGGCAGGATCACCCACGGTGAACAGATTTCAACACAGCTTCCAGACTAAGAACTGACAGGACGACAAAAAAATCAGACCACTTCTGAGGGATTCACCATTGAAAACTTTCTGCATAGCAGTAAAATATTGTCTGATATAATGCCAGAAAATGAGCCCCTCAGATTGCAAAACAATCAAAATATCACCGAGAAAGAGAGCTTCCTCAAAGTAGAGTCCACCTTAATGATAACTCAAAACCTCACAACAGGAGCTGTAGATAACATCATAATAAATGGAGAAAATTTTGAAGTTATCAAGGATTTCGTCTTGCTTAGATTCACAACTAATGCTCATGGAAACAACAATCAAGAAACCAAATAACATATTGCATTAGGCAAATCTGCACATAACCACTTTAAAGTACTGAAGATCAAGAATTTCACTTAGGATTAAGTTGCGCCTGGCCCAAGGCATGGTATTTTCCGCCACATCTTATGCATGTGAAATTTGAACATTGAATGAGAACGACTGAAGGAGAACTGGTGCATTTGAATTAAGGTACTGACAAAAAAAATACTGAAAGTACCATGGGTGGAGAGAAGAACAAACAAATCTGTCTGAGAAGAAGTGCAGCTAAATGTTCCTTGGCAGATAGGATGGCGAGACTTTATCTCATGTACTTTGCAGATGTTATCAGGACAGACCAGTCCCTGGAGGACACCATACACATTACAGTGGAGGGGTGGCAAAAAGAGGAAGACACCCGATCAAATGGATCGAGACAATTCCTACAACCATGGGCTCAAACATAACAAAATTTTTGAGTATGGAGCAGGACCAGGCAATGTTTCATTCTGTTGTGTAGGCATTATTATGAGACAGAACTGACTTGAAGGCATCTAGCAACAAAGTGTACTAAAGCTTCTGGCACCTTCATTTGCTGATGGATTATAAATCAAAATGAGAAAAATCATTGCAACAATTAATTAATAATCAGAACATGAAACGTGAAAAATAAGAATCTAGGAAAATTGGAAATCATAAAAAACGGAATCTGACCTATAAAGATCAATATCCTAGGCATTGGTGAGTTGAAATAGTCCCTTTGAATCTTAAAGTGATAAGAATGACTATGCTGACAATGACAAATTCAAAAGAATGTCTCTTTCATCCTCAAAAAGAGCATTTCTAGATCTATCTTGAAGTGCAATGCTGCCTGTGACAGAATAATATCTATCTTCATACACAAGGAAGGCCGGTAAATAGAACCATTATTCAAATTTTCTCACAAACCACTAAAGCCAATGAAGAATTGTACCAACTTCTTTAGTCTGAAATTGATCACACATGTACTGAAAATGCATTAATAATTGTTGACAATTGGAATGCACACATGGAAACAAAAAGGAAAGAAGAGTAATTTGAAACTATGGCTTTGGGGTTCGAAAAGAAGCTGAAGACTGCATGAAAGAATTCTGCTAGAGCAATAACTTCCTCATTGCAAACACCTTTATTCAATAACAGGAGCGGCATATATACATGTGGAATACACAGGAATGGAATTGATTAAATCTGTGGGAAGACATGATAGAGAAGCTTAATATCATTGAGACAAAATAAGACAAGGGGCCAACTATGTAACAGACTATCAATTACTAATATGCAAGTTCAAGTCAAACCTGAAGAAAATTAAAATAAGAACAAAAAAGAGCCCAAATACAGCCTATATTATATCTGTGGTTGGCTGGGGTTTCTAGAGAAACAAACCAGTGATACTGATACATGTAGAAGAAGGAAATTTATATCAATAAAGAATTTTACATTAAGAAGTCCACACAACAAGAAACCCCAGTCCAACTCCAGCCCATAAATCAGATGCAAACTAGAGGCCCTTCCAGACTCATGAAGCTGGTGGAGGAATAGCCCAAGAAACAGGAAAACCACAGGTTGGTGGAGGCAGAGTTGGGAGAATCCAAAGTCAGCAGGCAGTTGGCAGGCCACAGACAGCTCTTAGGGTCAGCAGGTTTCATGGTGATTGCCATCCCAAGAAGCCAGACGTAGGGTCCAGGGTCTTTTCATCAGGAAGAAAAAGAGTGAGCCCATTCTCCACAGTCTACTTATAGCTATGAAATGGTCACACCCCCAAGGAGACTGTGACCTGCACCTTCTGAAGATCCTGGTCAAGCTAAATTGACACCAAACCTTACTATCACAATATCTCACCTGAATTTAGAGCCTATCTCAAGGATGGTTCGGACATACTGAACATTAATGATCAGCTACCAGAAGACTTGTGAAATAGCATAAAGGTCATCAATCTTTTTTGTTTGTCATGTTATCTGGGGCTATTTATTTATTTATCATGAATCATTTTATTGGGAGCTCCTCAAAAAGATCATTATAATACAGTAAAGAAAGAAAATACTACAGTGGATATCAGAGGAGACTGTGAAACTTGCTCTTGAACCTAAAGCAGCTAAAGCAAATGGAAGAAATGATGAAATAAAAGAGTTGAACAGAAAAATTTGAAAGACCAGCTTGAGAAGGTAAAGTAAAGTATTATATTGTAACGTGTAAAGACCTGGAATTAGGAAAGCAAAAGGAATGAGTATAGTCAGCATATCATAAATTGAAAGAACAGAAGAAAAAAATCCAAGACTTGGATTAAAATGTTCAAGGATTATTTATCAAACTATTGAATGATGCAGGGAGAATCCAAAGAATATGGAAGGAGTACACAGAGTCTCTGTACCCAAGAATTAGTTGAGGTTCTACTAGCTCAAAAGGCCAAGAGGAAGTTGAAGCTGCAATGTAAGCATTAGTGAAAAGCAAGGAAGGGATAGGAATGGAAATATTTCAACACGCTCATGCAGTGATAGTCCATGTCAAGAAATTTGGAAGATAGCTATTTGGCCAACCAACTGGAAGTGATTAATATTTGTGTCCATTCTAAAGAAATATGATGCAACAAAATCTGCAAATTAATTTAAAATAGCATTAATATGACATGCAAGTACAATTTTATTGACGATAACTTTAAAAGTAGTTATAGCAATATGTCAACAGGAAGCTGCCAGAAATCCAGGCTGTATTAATAGGGGGCATGAGGCAAGGTATATCAATGCTGATTTCAGATGGACCTTGGCTGAAAGCAGAGGATACAAGGAAAATGCTTACTTATGTACTATTGACTATGCAGAGGATTTTACTGTGTATCATAACAAACTTTGGGTAGCATATGAATACATATGAGAACAATGGGAATTCCCGTACATTTAATTGGGCTCCTGTGGTACCTGTACATAAACCAACAGGAAGTGGTTCGAATAGAACAAGGGGATACTGCGTGGTTTAAAATCAGGAGAGTGTGTGTTGTGGTTATATCCTTTCACCATATGTGTTAGACAGGGTTCTCTAGAGAAACAAAACCAGGACATTTATGATTTGATAGATAGATGGAACACGAAGGAATATAACAGCTAATTAGTCCACATAGCAGTACAGAGGACTCAGTTTAACTCACTTCCATGCAACAGTAAATATGGCAGTACAGCCAGGCAGCAAACTGCAGAACTAGGTAAGGCAGCCACACACTGGTCTGGTCACCAGAGAGCAACTGAGAGATAGGTGTGGCTGCTGAGCCATTTATCTCTTTGCCCACTAATCAAACTGCAAACTTATTAATCCCACATGTTCTTATTGGCCAGGTTGGCACTATAAACCTACCTATCTATCACACTATACTTATTCAAATAATCTGAGAAGCTGCTCTGTATGAAGAAGTTGAGGCATCTGGATTGGAGGAAGAATCATTAACAACCTGTGTTATACAGATGACCCAGTCTTGCTGGCTGAAAGTCAATAGGCCTTGAAGTACTTACTGATAAAGCTCATATAGTACACCTTCAGTATAAATTAGTCTTCAACACTAAGAATACAAATGTCTTCTCAACTTGACAAATATAAACACACAACATCATTACAAATAGAGAAATGTAGCTAAACTCTATTTTATTTGGACCCACAATCAATACTCACAGAAGCAGCAGTCAATAAATCAACGTATTTCACTGGAAAAATCTGTTGTAAAAGACCTCTTTAAAATGTGAAAGAGCAAATGATTTACTCTGGGGATTAGCAAGTTATGCCTGCTTTTAGCCTTGATATTTTTAATCACCTTAGATGCATGTGAAAGGAGTCTTAATTTCAGTGTCTGGTATGGGTTGAATGACTCACAGCAAGGTTGGTGGTCCAACCCACTTGCTACTCCACAGAAGAAAGAGGAAGCTATTTGACCCTGTAAAGATTTACAGCCTTGGAAACCCTATATGGTCACTATGAATAACAATAGACTTGATGGTAATGTTTGACATATGCATGTGAAAGATGGACCATACATAAGGAAGACTGAAGAAATTATGATGCCTTTAAAATATGATGTTGCAAATAATATTGAATATACCATGAATGCCCAGCAGAACAAAGAGGTCTGTCCCGGAAGAAGTACAGCCAGAATGTATTTTAGAAGTGAGGATGGTAAAACTCCATTTCATATACTTTGAACATGGTATCAGGAGAAATTAGTCCCTAGAAAAGGACAAAATACTTGGTAGAGCATCATCAAAAACAGGTAAACCCTGAATGAGATGGATCAACACAGTGGCTGTAACAATAGGCTAAAATATGACCATTGTGAGGATGTCACAGGACTAGAAAGGCTTTTATTCTATTGTGCATAGGGTCACTAAAGTGGCAGTGCGTGAGTTTTTGTTGATTAACAACACTGGGATATGAGCAATGTCCCCATGGCATATGCTAAACTGTCACCATGCTGGACACAGTTGATCTTTGTGGATTTAGAGGGTAATTATTTAGAGGGTTATGATTCCACTGAATTTTTTTCTGTGTATTCAAACTATTCCATCCTAAGATTCCACAGATCTATCCAAAGCAAGCTCACTGCCATTGAATCAATGCTAACTCATATCGACCCTACAGCACATGGGTAAAATTGTACCTGTGAGGTTCTGAGAATGTACCTCTTTACAGAGTAGAGTCCCATCTTTCTCCCAAAGAGCAGCCGGTGATTTCAAAATACCGACCGTGCAATTAGCAGCCCAATGTGTAACCAAGAACTATTCAGGGAAGCTAGAGGGAGAGCATGAAAAGAAATGAGTAGTTGAGGTGGTTGGATGCGCATCCATCCCTTTGTTCTACTCTCTATGACTTTTTCTGAGTTCATTCAAAATGTAAATTAAGACACAAAATAGAATTCTACCCAACCCTGCTATATGCCTAAACAGTATCCATTTTTCTCATTCTTACTACTAATAGAAGCTCAATTTTGTTTGGGTGTTAATGTACCTACTTAAATCGCTCACTCCTAGGCTCCCTTGCAGCTATGCATGAGCATTTGACCCAGTTTGGGCCAAATATGTGTAGGAGAAAGATACTGAGTAGGATTCCCAAGAAAGTTTTTGTTGTTGTTTAAGGCAAAACACTTGTCTGGCATAACCCATTTCATTTTTGTCCTTGGCTCTTCTGCTGTCATGCTCCGTAGTCAGAATATTGAAAGATGGGAGAGTTACATAGGTTACATGAGTTTGGCAGACCAAAAAGCATGCATTCTCCTATATCCAAGATGAGTCCCTGAGCAAATACGCCAGACCTAGGCTACCTATTTCAAGACTTACTATTGTATAAGACAAACCCCTGTGTGGTACAAAGGGTTAACACAATTCACTGCTAAGCCAAAGATGCCTTGGAAGAAAAACCTGGCAATCTACAATAAAAAAATTCAGCCTTTGAAAACCTCATGGAGCACAGTTCTACCCTGAATCATATGGGGTAACTGTAAATCAGAATCAATTCAGTGGCAACTGGTTTGGTATTTTTGGTGTTAATATAAGAAAAATGAAGCTTTTGTGATTAGACCTCTAGAGTTGGTTTGTTTTTTCCCATGTAGCTAGATGCAATTTGGACTGATAGAGAAATAATTAAAAGAATGTAGAGTTAAGTAAGCGTAATGATTATGGAACTAATCATTTAGCAATGGGCTGCTAACTACAAGGTCAGTAGTTCAAATGCACCAGTCGCTCAGGGGAGAAAAGTGAAGCTTTCTGCTTCTGTAAAGATTTACAGTCTTCGAAGCCCTATATGGGGTTGCTATAAGTTGTAATCACCTTGATAGCATTGTATTTGTTTGAGTTTGGTGACTAGTATGTAACCTTTGAGGGGGTAGTAATAGACACTTTGAATAATATTCTTAGCACTATAGGTATTATGTCTTTTGCAAATGGGTAAACGAACAAAAGCGATATTCATTTTGTGTTTTCTGTAGTTTGCCTTATTCTTCCAAGAAGATTCCTCAAGTGTTAAGACCCAGTCTTCTCTGGCATACTTGAATAAAAGAATAACTGATAGACACAGACTTGAACCCTGGCCTGTGTGATCTTGGGTGTGTCACTGTTTTTCAATCCATTTCTCATCCGTGAACTGGGGATTACACACATAGCCCACAGGGTTGTTTTGGAGATTCAGAGTAATGTGTGTGTCTTGGATTGAGTGCCCTTGCATGCCGAGCTTATTCCTCAGGCCTGGGTGCAGGGAGTCTATTTGAGATCTGATGGTAGGGGGTGGAAATAGGAAAGCAGACGCAAGACTGAGTTAGGGGGAGAAGCAATCACAATGGGAACGGGGTGTTGAGGCTTTTAATGTAGGATACAGGGGCTTGATTCCCCCAGGACTTCTGAGGAACATGGGTTCTGTCCTAGAATTGCCTACCAGAAACAGGAGGCTGGGCTCTTCTTCGCCTGTAGTGGTGTTGAGCATTCCTCCTAGTAAGGTGCCCTCTCCTACCTTCCTGGGTTTGGCTTTCCATGCCTTTGAAAAGGCTTCGAGGCAGAAGGACATGGAGAGCTGCGTGCTGCACAGTTGTGATAAGACACCATTTCAGCAGGAGCCTGCACTTACATAGAGCCATTCGCCACTGCTATGATGGATAACAGGAGGAGCCCTGGGAGTGCAGTGGTTACAAGTTGGTTTGCTAACTTCAAGGTCAGCAGTTCAAAACTACTAGCTCCAAGGAAGAAAGATGGGGTTTTCTACTCCAATAAAGCGTTGTAGTGTTTGAAACTCGCAGGGGGCAATTGTACACTGCCCCACAGGATCGCTATGAGTTGGTATTGACTGAAAGGCAGTGAGATGGTGTTAGAGATGGGTCAAAGGAATGTGGCATGGCAACCCTAAGAATCTGCTACAGAACCATAAAGTGCCTGGGATAGATGAGTTTATTGTGCTTGACCTTTTAAAACCATCAAACGGGCAACAGTTAGAAAGAAAAACATACCAAGTGTCATTGGAGATCCGGGGAAAGCAGAGAAACACTGCTAATGATGCAGGTTTGCTGCACAGCAATCTGGCAGAGCTTAGTGAAAGCCCATTGAATGGACCCTAGGACCTAGTGAGCCCTTCCTGGGCGTACAACCAAAGAAGCGCAGTCACTGAGTTGACTTTCATTCCTCATGACCCTATCAAACAAAGCTGAATGGTTCCATGATGTTTTCAAGGCTTCTATTGGGAAGTAGACAGTCGTGCCTTTATCCCACAGTGTGTGGAAGACGGCTTCAAACTACTGACCTTTGGGTTAGCAGCCAAGCACTTAATATCTCCCCCATCAAAGCTCTCTCCTGGATGTATAAAAACAAACAAAACCCCAGTTGATTCTTCCTCATTAGCAACCCTACAAGGCACAGTAGAATTGCTGCTTTAGGTTAACAAAACTAAATTCTTACGACAGCAGACAGCCTCTCTTTGCTCCATGGAATAGCTGGTGGGTTGGAACTGCTCACCTTGGGGTTAGCAGCCCAACGCATAATTCCTGGGTATATAGGCCAAGCTTTTTATCCAATTCACAGGGCCCTTGGGACATTTTTACAAGAATGGTCACCACATTGTTGCCTGCAGTAGAGAAGAGTTGGAGCCGAATTGGATGCCAATCAACAGACAACTGAAGAAGGAAACAAAAGAAAGATGATGATTGCTCATGACCAAGTGGCACGCAGCAGCACATGCCATTGATATGCAGCATGGCAATAACTCTTAATGACATTGCAAGGAGTTGAAAAGGTCAAAAACGGAATCAGATTTATATTGCAGTACCATTCATGGAAGCTGAAAGCCCATTCACCAAGCAGCATGGTCTAGTGCACATGGCTGTATGCCTATAAGGACACACACACACCAAGCACCCAGCAGGGGGTATTAGTCTGAAGAGGGGAATGGAAGTGATGTGAATGTGGAAAAGGAGGGACAAAACACAAGCAGGGCCTGACATTGATCAGGGTTCACGGTGTGCTATAAATTAGGCATGATTAATCACTTCCCTGTACCAGAAGGCTGAGCTAGATTTTTTAAAGCAAATCGAGTGCCTGGAACACAATGGTTGTTAGCTGCTGTTGAGTCAGCCTCCATTCCAACTCACTGTGACAACCAGCTCCCAGTGACTCCATGGGACAAAGCGGGTGCATAAGCACATACGAGCATGTTTTCTTGATGTGCACTAACCCTTTACATACAACTCTATTATACATACGTGTTTCTGTGGATTTGTTTCTCAAATGCACCCAGACTAACATAAGCTGCGTGGTACGCATTTAAGAAGCCTAGAAAAGGGCAGGGCAGGATATTCGGAGGGACTGGATCCAGAATTAGAGAGGAAGGAGCCCTGGTGGCAAAACGGGCTGCTAGCTCCCTGTCCCAAGGGGGACAATGAGACTGCTGGCTCCCATGAAGATTTACAGTCTTGAACACTCCATATAGGGTCACTGTGGTTGGAATCCACTGGACGGCAGTGACCTTTTGGGATTGAAGGTGGAAGCCACCAATGATTTCCTGCCATTGAGCCAAGGAGCCTCCGGAGAGTGTGTGAACTTCTGGAATGCAGTGAACAACCTCTGCACATCTGCTTTTCGTGCTGCCCAAGTCATGCCCTTGGCCTTTACTTAAACATATTCATCCAGAAGTGAACCATCACAGCTGCTCCCTCGGGAAGCTGGGGGCTGAGCTCTCTGGTTCCACTCTGTCAGCATTTCTGGTCCGGGTACCTGCCCTCTGCCCCGGCACAGGCAATGTGCTTTTGGAAGCAGTGCTCCCTGGGTAGTAGGGGTGATTTGCCTCCTCTGGCCTAACATGATGAATGCTGAGAGGGGGTGGATACTAGGGAGTTAAACTCCCTGAATTTTACCTAGCCCAGGGGAAAACTTATTATTTAAAGTAAGTTTTAGACAGAATCTTTAGAAAGATAAATTGTTAACTTTATGTACACAAGTACTCCCCAACACATAGGCTCAACCTCATAGGCTGTGGATGACCTTGAGCAGGTGCTCAGTCACAATGGGTTTCTATCAGGATTGAGAGTTCAGCTCTCTCAACTCTCCAACTGGTTATTAGCACCATAGTATCGTTTCTATTTATGTATTTACTTTGTTTTTAGGGGGAAAAGACTCTCAATTCAACTATATTTTATTAGGAACTCCTTTGCTAAGTTTTACACAAGAAAAAGGCACAAACTGCTGCTCTGGATGAAGGACAGCATCCGCATGAGGCCACAATGGTGTCGGAAGGACCCACAGCCACAGTGACTTAAATAAAATGACACCCATTCTGTCCTGCTGACTCTGACTCATAGTGACTCTGTGTAGGGATCCTGAAGTTGCTACCTTTACAGGAAGCAATAACCTCATCTTTTTCCTGTGGAATGACTAGTGACTTTGAACCAGCGACCTTGCTCTTAATAGTCCAACACTATCCAGCATTACCACCTGGGCTCCTGAAAACTTAAATAAGACATAGAAAACAAACAACTTTGTCACAAAATTGTGACTGAAGACAGATCAATACATGGAGTTTCAGGAGGGCCTGTGAGAGCATGAGCGGGACCTTCATTGGGATGTGCACACTACCGTATATCCTTGAGTCTGGCCCGGGGAGTGGACGCAAGCACACTGCCTGAGGGACAAGTTTTCCACTACAAGTCAGCAGTAGGAAAGAACTCAATGGCGGCTGAATCTGTGGCCCCTCAAAATGGATGTAGGGTCTCCACATAGACTCTCACTGTGAGCCACAGCCTATTGCTCAAAATTTAAGCTCAAATACGACTTAAACGCCAAACATTCTGTTTCCTTAAAATAGGGTACTGCCAGGATCAGCTAGAAGTCTGCATGACCTATCAGATCTCAACGCCGATCTCAAATCACTTCACATGATCCATTCTACCAGTCATGTCAAGGACAACTAGAGATCTGCATGAGCGAGCCCAAATCGCCTCCTCATTTACCCATTCCAGAGGCTGTGCCTGTATAACCTATCGACTAACACATTCCCATATGCCGTGGTTATGAAACCAATCATCATGCTGGAATAAGGACCAATCACGATGCAAGGGTCAGGGTCAATGGGAAAGCAAAATAGGGGCTGAGGGGAGGCAAGAGGGGTCCCTTCACTCAATCCCTAAACCTGATCTAATGTCACTAGACTGGGGTCTTCCTCACATCTCAAGGGCACCCGATTCATGATTGAAGTGAATTGTGCTTATTCAATCATTGTTCTGCTTGCTGTCCTGCTGTGCTGCATCCTCTTCTTGCTTTTTTGTGCAAGGCTCCCTCTGTTGTGGTGACAAATGGCTTGAGAGGGATTTGACATAGGGAGAAAGCACACCCACATCAACTGTTACCAGAAGCAGACACTAAGTCCATTTCTCTCACCTCACAGAACTATGCACACCAGACACTGGTAGGGCTGCCTGGGAGGGGAACACTTAGTGCAGTGGTTCTCAACCTGTGGGTTGCGACCCCTTTGGGAGTCATATGATCCTTTCACAGGGCTCACCCAATTCATAACTGTAGCAAAATTACAGTGATGAAGTAGCAAGAAAATCATTTAATGGTTGGGGGAGGGGGGCATCACCACAACAAGAGGACCTGTATTAGGATGGTTGAAAACCACTGCCCGAGTGTGTTTAGGACTTTGCTGCCCTCAAGGTAATCAGACATTCCTGAAGGCAGAGCCACTGCAGGAAGCCCTTCTGGGAAATGCCCTGAAGACAGGTCTCAACCAACTCCACCCTCACCCTCGGAGATCCTAATCATAGGACACATGGAAATGCTCCCTGCCACTTCGAAGACTGTAAGTCCATGGGAGCAGAAAGCCTCCTCTTTCTCCCTTGGAGTGGTGGCTGGTGAGTTCAAACTGCTCACTTTCTGGCTAACATAACCCACAGACCAGCTCCCCCTGAGCTCAGTTTGGTTTGCCGCACAGCACACATTGTTTGAAACCTTCTGAAATAGCTGTGCACATGTGCAGATTGGGGGGATTTCGCACAAGATGCAGTTTTCCGCCCTCTCTTGGCAAAAATAATTTTTGCAAAAGGCCTGTATTCTCTTCTGGATCTGAGTAGCAGCTACTCTCATGAAGTCATAGTACATACATTCATGCTACAGTCCTCCCAACTCCCTAATGTCTTACGCCGAGTCTGCTCCATGCTTTTCTGTGTCTTACATGGCAGCTGTAGGCACCCAAGGCATGGGCTCTGCAGCCTGGGTCCAAATCTCTCCTTCCCACTTCCTCACTGTGTGGTCCTAGGCTCATGACTTTATCATCCTGTGCCACTGATTTTTCATCTGTAAAATGAGGCCAGAATAGTGTCCACACATAGGCTTGTTAAGTGGAATAATTGAATTATTATACACAAAAAGCTTAGAACGGTGCTTGGCATCTTGCAAATACTATTAGGTGGTTTAGCATAGGGACTGGGTCATCCATTACATATGCTCAGGTTCAAACTTCCGGCCAGGAAGGGGTGGTACACCTAGGTGGGCATTACACCTGGATTGGCCCATCTGGGCCAGGTGAATTCAATCCAGCCATTGGGGTTGACCATGACCGTCAACCATGCCTCCCTATGGAGGAATTGAAAAGGCAGGATCTTGACCACTCCGATGTCTCCCTTCACCCACTTTTCTGTTGTCCGTCCCCCAGGGAGGAGGTCACATGTAGATACTTGTAATCAGTTCCCTCTTTCCAATCCACCCTCCCACAACCCTCTCAGTATCACCACTCACAAATTATCAAGGTTTCTTGATGGATGGGGGAGCGGGGAGGGAGGGGAAAAATGAGGACTTGATGCCAGGGGCTTAAGTGGAGAGCAAATGTTTTGAGAATAATGAGGGCAATGAATGTACAAATGTGCTTTACATAATTGATGTATATATGGATTGTGATAAGAGTTGTATGAGGCCCTATTAAAACGATTTTTAAAAAAAGAAAAAAGGCAGGATCCCGGAGCCCACTGAGTGACTTTCTCTCCAGCAGCTTCTAGGTAGGCTGTGCCCCGTGAGGGGCCCTGAGGTGCCTGTGTAAACCTGAAACTTCTTCTCTCAAAAAACTCACTTGGATCACAATCCAGGCTTCGAAGTGAATTCTTTCTCGCGCAAAGCCAAGGCCTGAGGTATATCTCTCCCAGGAGAGATCTAACAATAGTATCTCTTATTATAGCATTAGGAGCCCAGGTTGTGTAGTGGACTGTGCATTAAGCTGCTAATCGCAAGGTCGGGGGTTTGAACTGACTAGCCCATCCGTGGGAGAAATATGAGCTTGTCTATTTCTGTAAGGCAGTGGTTCTCAACCTTCATAATGCCCCCACCCTTTAATACAGTTCATGTTGTGGTCACCTGCAACCATAAAATTATTTTCATTGCTACTTCATAACTGTAATTTTGCTATTGTTATGAATTGGTTGACCACTGTGAAAGGGTTATTTGATCCCCAGAGGGGTCGCGACCACAGGTTGAGAACCGCTACTGTAAGGATTTAAAGTCTCAAAACCCCAAAGGGGCAGTTCTTTGTCCTATTGGGCCGGTATGAGTGGGAGTCAAAAAAAATGGTAGTTAGGTTTTTTTCTGCATCAGTATCAGATTCTGGTGGCAATCTCAGTCATCCTGCATTGTGGTCTGGTTTGAACTCTGGTAGATCTGTGGGAAATGACTGCCCTGGTTTGAGGTGAGGGCCACGGTGCTTCAGTGGTAGATCTCTCATCGTCTTTCACCGGGAAGACCAGGGTTCGATTTGCAGCCAATGTGCCCCAGACTGTCAGTGAAAGTTTGCGTGTTGCTATGACACTGAGCAGGCTTCAGTGATGTTTCCAGACTGAAATAGAATAAGGACGAAAGACCTGATTATCTCCATCCACACATCGACCTATGGCCCGCCACGGTTGGCTTCCCCTCCCAGCCCTGGTGATAGCACAGACTGGCATAGCTTGCTCCGCTTCCCATGAGGTGCCCATGAGAAGCTGACTCGACAACCACGGTCAAGATCAACAGCTTGAACTCCTTTCTGGGTCTACAGAAACAAGAACAACCTTCTGAAATGAGGTCGCATTGCTATTTGGGACTGGGAGAATGCCTTTGTGACAAGGATTGTGCTCTGGATCCCAAAGGCGACTTTTAAACACAGCCACATAGCAACTCCGGAAATTGCCATAGTAGAAGCCAGGTTTAAAAAAAAAAAAGTTCTACTGACTTGCTCAAAGGAGGCCAGAGGTGGATGGGGCTGGGGTGGGGTGGGGTGGGGTGGGGTGGGAGACTCCTCTAAAAATGAACAAATTTGTTTCCTTACATATTTGTCATGTCTTTTGTTCCTGAAAGATAGTGGGGGGGAAAGCAGACGGGAGGAGGAAACGGCGACTGACAGTCATCTTGTTGGTGTTCCCACAGCATCCCCTCCTTAGGCACTTGCTGCCATCTCATCCAACTCCACTCAGTATATTTTCACCCAACAATGATGCAGAAATGTCTGTGTACTCCAGTTTTATTGTAGTCGGGCAGCGTTTACGGGTTTGACTTTCAACTCAGCATGGCAGGACGTCTAGAAGTAATTATAACCAGCACCTGCTCTGTCTGTGCGGTGGGCAGACAGTGATGGATCCCCAGCTTCCGGAACACTAGTGCCCCCTCCCAGCTCAGGATAATGACGGTGACACTGGGCCTCCTTGTTGTCTGGGGGAGTTCTAGGAGCTCTCCTCTGAAACCTCATATTATTGGCATTTCTTTGAGTGAACACATCAAATTAGTGACTGTAAAGGAAGGCGTAGGAGATGATTATTGGTGACAAGACAAGCCTCAACCACCTCCAGAGAGCATGTCTCCTAAGTGCAAAGTATGGAGAGGGAGGAAACAATTGACCACAAATGGAATAGGCTCTGAGTCTCGCCACACAATGTGTGTGCGTGGTCACTGAGGCGCCAACATTATGGCTTGAGGACGGATATGGTTTGTGCAGCCGTGATTGCCATCCAGAACGTGCCGTGCTATTGTGAAAAATGATTTTTTTATTCTGACCAAATCTCTGCTTCCACTTGCTTTAATGCTTCACCAGAGAGCCGGGGACTCTGGGAGGGGTGGGGACGCACAGGGCTGGGCTGACCTCAGTAACTTATGTGTAAAGGGCTTTTTCTCACTTGGAAGCAGGCTGGGTTCACAGCTGTTCTTTCTGGTAAAGCTTGTTTCTGAACCTTGCCACGTCTGAGTCCAAAGAGGGAAATGAAGGTGACCAATGCTGCGAGGAGCCCTGGGCACATCTTGGCTATGGTCCTGCTTAAGTCTGTTTCATTTGAATCCCAGTTTTACCTTTCCTCCTTTCTGGGTTCCGAAGCATCAGATGGGTGCCAAACGCTTCCACAGACAACTAAAGCTGAACAAGGTGGAGGCAGATGAAGAGCAACGGGAGGTTGGTGTTTGGGAGACTGAATACTTGGGCTTCCTAGGCCAGTCCAGCTGGTGGTTAGAGCCCTGTTTCAGATTCCACTGAAATCTCCTAGTGTCCAAGGACCAAGTGGCTCCTACGTCCAGAATTTCTGTTATATGTCTCACCAAGGAGAAGCTGGGCCAAAATGCATTGAAGAATAAAGCAGGAGCTTGGCTTGTGAATCCACTCTCTGATTCTGAAATTTCAAAGGCTCCGTGCACAGACATTTCAACACTGAAAGCACAGCAGGGAAAATCAAAGACTTGGGCTTCCTCCTTGCCCCTCTTTTAGGGCTTTTATGGTTTTCCAAGGCGCCTCCCAGAGCCGAGTGTTGTATAGGTCATGTTTAAAAATGTCGTAGTTCTGAGGGACTTGCTGTTCTGCTTTCTTTTGCAAGGAGACCCGGTTTCTTTCTTGTGGCCAAACACAGAGCACAGATGTCTGTGGGCCCCCTCCCTTTCCCCTGACCTTTGCTCTCTTCTCTGGATACCCTACTGACCTGTTCTCCCTTACAAGATCTGAACTGCTCACACACTTCTTTAAATTCTCATCCTAGCGAGAAGCATCTGAGCATCTTATTAGAGCCTGTATGCGTTCTGTTCTGGATGCCTATTTGTGTAACTTCAGGTCTCTGGCATGGAAACGTCCCATGCCCACAGACCCACACAGGTAATATAAACTCCAACAGTAGTTTAAGGTTTAAGGTGGTCACAGGGAACACTGGGGCCCGTGTCTCCTGGTGAACCACACAGGCTGTCTAAAGGGGCTAGTTCCATCTCAATGTAGCCATGCAGGAATGTAGACCGGTAGCAAGACAAGGGGTTGTTCCTCTCCATGCTTAAGGGGCCCCCTACAGGAGGTTGGAAGCCAATGCGGGCTAAGCCCAAGCCAGGAGAGCTTAATTGACGCCTCCCGGCTGAAAGCCCTTAAAAGGCTGGAATCTGGAGACCACCGCCCCTTCCCTTCAGCTGCTTCTCTGCCTTCCACTCAGCAGGGCTGGGTGTGCAGTGTCATGAGGGTGCCCATGTTAAGTTTAGTGTAACGCCGGAACCTTCTTCTCTCGTGTATATAAACCCACTCAGATTACCAACCAGGCTTTGGTGTCAATTTCTTTCCAATGTGTAGCCAAGGACGGAGACATTTCCCACCCGAGAAACCTAACAGACCCAGACTTACAATAAACCCATATTTTTATTTATAAGGCAAGAGGTGACCAGGTCTAGACAATAATGGTGAAGAGGGCCCTGGGTTTGAGAAAGATTCTGCAGTAGAATCCATAACCCTTAGAAATGTATTGGCCTTAGGGGAGGGGCAAAGAGGGCTGGATTGAGAAAGTCTCTGGCATCCAGTTCTGACTTGACTTCTGGATCCTGAATCCTTCAGGGCCATGACCTTGCCCTCCAGCCAGACCTTCCAATAGCCATCTTCTCAGAGCCTTGTTAAGTTCTCATAATACATTACACCTGCCATCCTGTGAGCAGCTACCAAACCCAGGCACTTTTTTCAAAGACAAGCTCGCTCTCTCTACCCCTAAGAGCAGGTAATTTGGGGATCCCGTGTTGAATGTGAAGTCAGAATAATGAAACCTCTGGAGGCTCTGTTCCGCTGACCCGGGTGTAGCTCCCAGAGGAACAATGGTGCTCCTCTGGAATTTCGACGTAAAACGTTTTCATTGGAATAAGGACCCTGGATCAAGCCCGGTAGAAGATGGGAAAACGAAATAGCTGCATACGCCCGACGTGCTGACAAGCACACACCTGTGCCAGTCCATGGCGTATTCAGCACAGGAATCTGCATCGATGGAGCCCAGACAAATGAAACCTCAGGGAGGCGGCACCCGTGTAGGAAAGTATTTGTACTTCGAAGGGAAGGCCAATAATGGGATAATACCTACCCGTGACGAATAGTTTTCATCAACCGCAGAATTTCACGGAGCAATGTTGTTGGTGAGAGAAAAGGAAGCAGCTGAGGGAGGCACGCTCCACAGAACTATCTAGGCCTGGAGCACGGGTACCCTCAGACACTAGGCGTTTCAGGCCTCAACATTATAAGGAAAGTTCATTTAAGTACCTGAGTGAAGTTTTCTCCGGAGTCCCACATCTACGTTCCTGAAGTTGACTCTGGGGTTTCTGATCATCCTGGGTTATGAACGGCCACCATTCACCGTTGTCCTTACACTCACACGTCTCCTCCATCGACGTAAAAGGAACTGGGAGACACGCACCTGCTGGCAGCATCATTCAGCAGAGTTTTCTCAACACAAAAGAGACAGCTTTGTGGTGAAATGTCTTCCATGGAAAAACATTTTCTAGCGAATTAGGATCTTCACATCGCAATGACAATCTGAGAGAATTGACACCGAGGTTCTTGCCGCTGTACTTACAAGCATTTTCATGAGGCCGCACAGTGGTAAAGCACGGGATCCCAGGCGCTTCGCCCCTTTCCCCAGACCTGTGAAAATCAAACAGGCGCTATTGACCTGCGGGAAATGACGTTTTGGAAGCGTCAGTGTACAGAGGCATGTGAACCTCTAAGGAGCCACTTGCGTGTGAAAATAAAATGCAGGCTGAACTTCATGGCCGGGTTCCTGATTTTCCCGAATTCCCCGGGCAGTATTGCTCAGAAACAAAGCACACTGCTGCGTGGGGCACACTGGAACTGAGAAAGTCGCGGGACTCACGGTTTTCCCAGAGACCCAGGATTCTCAAAGAGCGAGCGTAAGTTTGACGGAAAACCACATTGCAGGAGGTGCCGTTGTGCTTGGAAATTGGATTGGTGTCGGTATGCAGGAAAAAATAAATGGGCTTGTTATGGATTAGGAGCCTGTGGTAGTCACCTAATCTTGTGTCAAATTAAGGATTAGGAGTGTAGGCGTGGAGTCTAGGCTGCCAATCTGGAGATAGTCCGTGAGATTTTTATGTGGGCATAGCCTTCTCCTGAGAACTCTGAGAAATCTGGTACTTCCTCCTTGGAGGTGGAAGACACCTCTCTCTCTCTCTTTCTCTCTCTGCGACTCCTTGGGAGACATTGCAGAAGGCAAGCCAAATGGATGCGACCAGACCTCTGAAGCCAAAGAAGCCTCAGAGAGATCGCTGCCAGCACTGAGATGCTTACAATGCCACTGGATCCACAAGACTTTCCACCCATTGGCCTGTGATTATCCTGCATTCAGCATCACTGCACATGTTTTATGGGTCTGAAAAGGAATTTATAGCTTGGTATCAGACATATGGGCTAATATCAGACTTATGGATTTGATCTGCACTGGGCTGGGACGTTTGCTTAATGTACAATTACTGTTTGATATAAAACTCTCTCTCTGGATTTATAAGGTAGAATTAGACCAGAACATGTACTCTGGTACAGACAGGAGCTGGAAACACAGGGAATCCACGACAGATGTTCCCTTCAGTACCAGTGGTGAGAGTGGCAATACCAGGAGGGTGGAGGGAAGGTGGGGTAGAAAGGGTGAACCGATTACAAGGATCTGCATAAAACCTCTGCCCTGGGGGACGGACAACAGAAAAGTGGGGGAAGTGAGATGTTTGATGTGTAAGAGATGACAAAATAATTTATATATTATGAAGGATTTATGAGGCGGGGGGGAGGATGGAAGTGGGGAAATGAGGAGCTGATACCAAGGGCTCAAGTAGAAAGCAAATGTTTTGAGAAGGATGAGGGCAACACATGTACAAATGTACTTGACACACAATGGGTGGATGGATGGATGGATGGATGGATGGAATGACTGTGATAAGAGTTGTATGAGCCCCCAATAAAATTATCAAGGGTTCATAAGGAGGGGGGAGTGGGGAGGGAGGAGAAAAACGAGGAGCAGGTGCCAGGGGCTTATGTGGAGAGCAAATGTTTTGACAATGATGAGGGCAATGAATGTATAAATGTGCTTTATAATGGATGGATGGATGGATTGTGATAAGAGTTGTATGAATCCCTAATATAATGATTAAATAATAGGGAAATGATTTTTAAAAACCACCAACTCTCTGTCATACACATGAGTCTCCCTCGAGTTTTCTAGCATACCCAGACTAATACACAGTTCGCTCCTGGCCTATAGGGCCACTTTGAGTTGGCATGGACTTGAGGGCAGTGGGTTTGTTAGGGCTTTGGAGTTCAGCAGGCTATTGTTGGTGTGTTTGAGTCTATTTTTGTAGCTGTTGTGTGCAGGTCAGTGGCTCATCTTCCAGCACTCTATAGGACCATATTTTGTTGTGACCCATAAGGCTTTCATTTGTTAATATTTGGAAGTAGATCACCAGGTCTTTCTTCCTAGTCTGCCTTAGGCTAGAGCAGTGGTTCTCAATCTGTGGGTTGTGACCCCTTTTAACACGAGTCACCCGATTCATGGCAGTAGCAAAATTACAGTTATGAAGTAGCAAGGAAAATGATTTTATGGTTGGGGGTCACCACAACATGAGGAATTGTATTAAAGGAAGGTTGAGCACTACAGGGTTTGAGGTTCCACTGAAGCCTGCCCATCATTGCTGACCCTTCTGGGGTTTGTCATATCGGTGGCACGGCTTCCAATTTCACAGCAACACTCTAGCTACCACTGCACCACGAACTGATAGACAGGTGGTGGACTGTTCTTAAAAGTCACCTGATTTACGATGCTTTGTTTTGACAGCCCTGGAAAATGGATACAGAATCTAGTTTCACAGTCAATGCAAGACACACCTTGGCTCTCATTATTGGTCCTGAGGGGTGTATCTGTCCTGGATTCCCTGTGTTCCCAGTTCCTATCTGTACCAGTGTACATCCTCTTGTCTAGCCAGATTTGTAAGGTAGAATTGGGATCACATAGTGGGGGGGGGGGAGAAGCATTAAAGAACTAGAGGAAAGTTGTATGTTTCATCCATGCTATACTGCACCCTGACTGGCTCATCTCCTCCCTGCAACCCTTCTGTAAGTGGATGTCCAGTTGCCTAAAGATGGGCCCTGGGTCTCCACTCCACACTCCCCTTATTCACAATGATATGATTTTTTGTTCTGGGTCTTTGATCCTATCAACACCTCATGATTGCACGTGCTGGTGTACTTCTTCCATGTGCGCTTTGTTGCTTCTGAGCTAGATGGCTGCTTGTTTACCTTCAATCCTTTAAGACCCCAGATGCTATATCTTTTGATAGCTGGGCACCATCAGCTTTCTTCACCACATTTGCTCATGCACCTGCTTTGTCTTCAGTGGTTGTGTTGGGAAGGTGAGCATCATGGAATGCTAGGTTATTACAGCAAAGTGTTCTTGCATTGAGGGAGCACTTGAGTGGAGGCCCAATGTCCACCTGCTACCTTAATACTAAACCTATAAATATGTGCACATAGATCTATTTCCCCCATCGTCATATATAAATATATTTACATATGTACATGCCTGTATTTAGACCTCTATAAATGCCATTTGCCTCCTAGTTCCTCCCTCTATTTCCTTTTACTTTCCTCTTGTCCCACTATCATGTTCAGCCTTCATTTGGGTTTCAGCAACTCTTCTCGGTTACATTGTCCTTGATCAAGCCCTACCAGGCCTCCTACACCCTCCTTGCCATCAGATTTGGATCACTTGTTGTTCCCTTGTCCCTGGGTTTGTTAACACCCACTTTCTTTCCCCCCACTTCCCCACCACACTGAAGCAAAAACCCTAAAGGTATGCAACAGAACAGCAAGGAGACCAGAGCAACAGTCACCAGGGAATACCAAAAATAGACTTTGAGGGACATGGCACCCCATCAACCTGATGAGAAAACATTCCTAAAGGTCAACAAACAGACCTTGAACTATTTACAGGATTGTCTCTTTTTTGTCACTGGTTTTTTTGTTGTTTTGTTGTTTTTTTTTTTTTTTTGCTCTGCCTTGTTTTTTAAGCATATTATCTCTGCAGGTCTATCTAGATAGGATAGGTGGGATAGACAATCTGGAGGAGAAAACAATGGGACCGACAGTTCCAGGGGGACTTTAACTCTTTACGGGAGTAGAAAGCCACATCTTCCTCCTGGGAAGCTGGCTGGTGATTCTGAACAGCTGACCTTGAGGCTAGCAGCCCAACATGTAACCACTACGCCACCAGGACTGCTTTGGAGCAGTATGCACAAAGCTATTCCTAGTGGTTTGTTCTGGGAAATAAGACAGGCAACTTCAGGGTGAAAAGTGCTGTCTTTTGCTTGATGCACTTGTGTGATATGAACTCTTTTGTTTGTTTTTGCTTTGTTTTTCACCATGAGCATGTATTGTTTTGTAATAAAATAATGTTATGATTTTTCACCTAAAATGAGTTAGTATGAATGATTAGTGACTCAAGGTATCGATGGGTTATGTGGGTTGGAGTGATGGGTTACCATTCTGATATCTGTGATTCCAATAGCCTGGGTGAGGTTCAGAATGGCGATGATTTGGAAAGGAGAACCCCTCCCCACGCGCCCCCAGGGTGGTAACATGAGTCACTGTCCAGACTCCTGGGAGTGAGGAAATAGGTTAGTTGCCCAAAATAACCATCTGCCCTTTCCCAAGCCATCACCTCCTCTCCTGAACCAAGAGAGGTCCCAGCTGGATGGAGAAAGTGGACCTTTTTCTCCAGGACCAGAACCTTTCCTACTAAATCCCTTCCCTCCCACTGGGCAACCTAACATGTCCGTAGATCAGTGGCTCTCAACCTTCCTAATTCTGAGACCCTTTCACACAGCTCCTCCTGTGGTGCTGACCCCCAACCATAAAATTCTTGTCATTGCTACTTCGTCACTGTCATTTTGCTACTGTTATGAATCGGGTGACCCTTGTGAAAGGGTCGTTTGACCCCCAAAGGGGTCCCCCAACCCACAGGTTGAGAACCGCTGCCTTAGATGGTGCTCAGACCACAAAGGAGACAATTGAGGATTAGAAAGCTGGGATAAAGGCCTGCTCTTCCATGTACTCCCTCGGGGTCTCCGTTGCCCTACAAGCTGAAAGAAGGTGGGATTGGGTGACACTAAAGTCCATCCAAGCTCAGACAGTTGAAGTCTAATTTGAGTTGGTTGCTTCCCCTTTGGTGACTGACTCCCTTGGGTTAGAGCATCATGGATTCAAATCTGAACTCCAAAGTTACTGTGCAGGTGACACCACGCTTCACTAAGCTTGATTCATTCGCCTGTAAAACAGAGAGCACAGCAGTGCATCTCACAGGGTAGCTGGGCGACTGGACCTGTGTCTGGCACACGGTAGTAGCTCAATAAGCACTCACCATCATCATCATGACTGTCCTCCAGCAATGTCCTCCTCCAAAGTGGCCCCAGGTCAGGCCTTTTCACACGAGACCTTCCAC
>NW_027458333.1:0-56974 GCF_050624435.1 Tenrec ecaudatus | reverse complement strand
ATTTAACCGCACGTGTGTATCGCCCAGGTTGGCACAATCCACGAACTAAATCCACATTTGCGAACCTGGCACCCGTTCAAAATTCTTTAACCCCAACATGGAATTAAGTAACATCAGGAACTTAATTCTAAAACTTATGGAATGTTCCCCGACTCAGAAAGTTTGTAAGCCAACTACTCTCTGCCATTATACGCCAAAATTTAGCTATTCACTTTATCTATGGCCCGAAATATAAAACAAGTGCTCAGAGGAAACAATCATTGCTCGCTATGAAGAAATCTTCATTCCAATAGGAACCATTCAAAGTCTGTCTCCATCGGCAAAATCAAAGCCGGACAGGCCGTGCATAAACTCAGCACTCTTAGGCACCAGTTCACAGTCTCCAATATCGTCCTCTGGTGGGCTTCGGGTCGACCCGTGCCAGTTACCTCGCTCAGCCTTCACGGGGTATCCACCGGTCACCTTGCTTGTAGACCATGGGCTCTCGCCACTATTCAAAAAGTTGGGCTCCTGATGCGACGTGGTGAACTTTACTCGAGTCACCCTCGTGTTCTCCTTTTCAGGTAAACCAAATCCACAGGTATCCGTGCACATATGCAAGCAGTCCTTTTATTGCTGCATTTCTCCGACCTCCACACCACATGTAGATCCACGTGGACACTCAGGAAGCAATTCAGCCTGCTCACAGGCTCTCTTTAACACACAGTCCCTGGGAGATGTTTTGTCCCTACTCCCAGATTTTTTTAAACTTCTGGCAAAGACATATGTTTCCAGAGTACAAGAAAGCACTGGCGGGCATCTATTTCACTGCATAGCTGTCTTCCCAGAGGTGGTCATACCCGGCTAAAGATCACCCCATTTTTGTGGCTCAAGGCAAGTGGGCTTACAAACTTTCATTTTTCCCACTTCCCATATTTTCCCTAGAAAACAACCGCGTAAAGGGTGGCTTTGTCTGACTTCTGGATAGACAAGGAAGAAGAATTACCACAATGGCAAGGTCAAACAAATAGCTACTCTCCATCTTAAGATGAGTTTTTCCATTGCCCCACTGCTAGGTATCCTATTTGTGACTCTGGCTCTCGTAGAGAAACAGGGGCACAGAAACTCATGTCTAAGTGAGACTCATATATAAAGGTTAAGTGTTCATCAAGCAGACATCTGAAAGCAGTGTGGTCCAAACCCACAAGTCCGACATTAACCCATTAACCCACATGTCCAAGACCAATTGCAATGTCCTCCTCCATCTTTCAAAACAGACGACATGTTGCAGGCTGAAGGAGGGGGGCCGAGACAGTGAATGTGTAAGCAGAGCCGCGTGGTCTGTGGATATATCAGCATATCTCTGCACGGCTACTCCAACAACCCGGGCTTCCTTTGGGTAAGTACATGTGTCTTCGGCTCAGGGACGTCTTGCCGGAAAGCAGCCTTGACAGCTAAAGCAGGGAACAAGCTGAGGCAGCTGCACCCTGCTCCCACGTTCAGAAATGAAGAGACCCAACTAGAATGGCAATGCTAAAGGAGCCATTGTCACTCCGCCCTTCATTTAACCGCACGTGTGTATCGCCCAGGTTGGCACAATCCACGAACTAAATCCACATTTGCGAACCTGGCACCCGTTCAAAATTCTTTAACCCCAACATGGAATTAAGTAACATCAGGAACTTAATTCTAAAACTTATGGAATGTTCCCCGACTCAGAATGTTTGTAAGCCAACTACTCTGTGCCGATATACGCCAAATTTTAGCTATTCACTTTATGTATTGCCCACTAATATAAAACCAGTGCTCAGAGGAAACAATCATTGCTCGCTATGAAGAAATCTTCATTCTAATTGGAACCTTTCAAAGTCTGTGTCCATCGGCAAAATCAAAGACGGACAGGCCGTGGATAAAGTAAGCACTCTTAGGCACAAGTTCACAGTCCCCTATATCGCCCTCTGGTGGGCTTCTGGTCGACCCGTGCCGGCTACCTCGCTCAGCCTTCACGGGGTGTCCACTGGTCACCTTGCTTGTAGACCATGGGCTCTCGCCACTATTCAACAAGTTAGGCTCCTTATGCGACGTGGTGAACTTTACTCTAGTCACTCTTGTGTTCTCCTTTTCAGGTAAACCAAATCCACAGGTATTCGTAACCATACGCAAGCAATCCTTTTATTGCTGCATTTCTCCGACCTCCACACCATATGTAGATCCATGTGGACATCCAGCAAGCAATTCAGGCTGCTCACAGGCTCTCTTTAACACACAGTCCCAGGGAGATGTTTTCTCCATAATCCCAGATTTTTTTTTTTTCAACTTCTGGCCAAGTCTTATGGTTCCTGAGTACACGAAAGCACTGGTGGGCATCAATTTCACTGCATAGCTGTCTTCCCAGAGGTGGTGTAAACCCAGCTAAAGATCACCCCATTTTGGTGGCTCAAAGCAAGTCGGCTTACAAACTTTCATTTTTCCCACTTCCCATATTATCCCTAGAAAACAACCGAGTAAAGGGTGGCTTTGTCTGACCTCTGGATAGACAAGGAAGAAGAATTACCACGAAGGCAAGGTCAAACAAATAGCTACTCTCCATCTTAAGATGAGTTTTTCCATTGCCCCACTGCTAGGTATCCTATTAGTGACTCTGGCTCTCGTAGAGAAAAAGGGGCACAGAATATCATGTCTAAGTGAGACTCATATATAAACGTTAAGTGTTCATCAAGAAGACATCCGAAAGCAGTGTGGTCCAAACCCACAAGTCCGACATTAACCTATTAACACACATGTCTAACACCAATTGCAGTGTCCTCCTCCATCTTTCAATACAGATGACATGTTGCTGTCTGAAGGAGGAGAGACGAGGCAGTGAATGTGTAAGCTGAGCAGCGTTGGCAGTGGATATGTCAGCATATCTCTACACGGCTACTCCAACAGCACGGGCTTCCTCTGGGTAGGTCCATGTGTCTTCGGCTCAGGGACGTCTTGCCGGGAAGGAGGCTTGACAGCTAAAGCAGGGAACAAGGTGAGGCAGCTGCACCCTGCTCCCACGTTCAGAAATGAAGAGACCCAACTAGAATGGCAATGCTCACGGAGCCATTGATCACTCCGCCCTTCATTTAACCGCACGTGTGTATCGCCCAGGTTGGCACAATCCATGATCTAAATCCAAATTTGCAAACCTGGCACCCGATCAAAATTCTTTAACCCCAACATGGAATTAAGTAACATCAGGACCTTAATTCTAAAACTTATGGAATGTTCCCCCACTCAGAAAGTTTGTAAGCCAACTACTCTGTGCCACTATACGCCAAAATTTAGCTATTCACTTTATCTATGGCCCAAAATATAAAACCAGTTCTCAGAGGAAACAATCATTGCTCGCTATGAAGAAATCTTCATTCCAATAGGAACCATTCAAAGTCTGTCTCCCATCGGCAAAATCAAAGCTGGACAGGCCGTGCATAAACTCAGCACTCTTAGGCACCAGTTCATAGTCTCCAATATCGTCCTCTGATGGGCTTCGGGTCGAACCGTGCCAGTTACCTCGCTCAGCCTTCACGGGGTATCCACCGGTCACCTTGCTTGTAGACCATGGGCTCTCGCCACTATTCAACAAGTTGGGCTCCTGATGCCTCGTGGTGAACTTTACTCGAGTCACCCTCGTGTTCTCCTTTTCAGGTAAACCATATCCACAGGTATCCGTGCCCATTCGCAAGCAGTCCTTTTATTGCTGCATTTCTCCGACCTCCACACCACATGTAGATCCACGTGGACACTCAGGAAGCAATTCAGCCTTCTCACAGGCTCTCTTTAACCCACAGTCCCAGGGAGATGTTTTCTCCATACTCCCAGATTTTTTTTTTAACTTCAGGCAAAGACATATGGTTCCAGAGTACAGGAAAGCACTGGTGGGCATCAATTTCACTGCATAGCTGTCTTCCCAGAGGTGGTCTAAACCCAGCTAAAGATCACCCCATTTTGGTGGCTCAAAGCAAGTGGGCTTACAAACTTTCATTTTCACCACTTCCCATAGTTTCCCCAGAAAACAACCGAGTAAAGGGTAGCTTTGTCTGACCTCTCGATAGACAAGAAAGAAGAATTATAATGAGGGCAAGGTCAAACAAATAGCTACTCTCCATCTTAAGATGAGTTTTTCCATTGCCCCACTGCTAGGTATCCTATTTGTGACTCTGGCTCTCGTAGAGAAACAGGGGCACAGAAACTCATGTCTAAGTGACACTCATATATAAAGGTTAAGTGTTCATCAAGCAGACATCTGAAAGCAGTGTGGTCCAAACCCACAATTCCGACATTAACCCATTAACCCACATGTCCAAGACCAATTGCAATGTCCTCCTCCATCTCTCAAGACAGACGACATATTGCAGGCTAAAGGAGGGGGCCGAGACAGTGAATGTGTAAGCAGAGCCGCGTGGTCTGTGGATATATCAGCATATCTCTGCACGGCTACTCCAACAACCCGGGCTTCCTTTGGGTAAGTACATGTGTCTTCGGCTCAGGGACGTCTTGCCGGAAAGGAGCCTTGACAGCTAAAGCAGGGAACAAGCTGAGGCAGCTGCACCCTGCTCCCACGTTCAGAAATGAAGAGACCCAACTAGAATGGGAATGCTCATGGAGCCATTGTCACTCCGCCCTTCATTTAACCGCACGTATGTATCGCCCAGGTTGGCACAATCCACGAACTAAATCCACATTTGCGAACCTGGCACCCGTTCAAAATTCTTTAACCCCAACATGGAATTAAGTAACATCAGGACCTTAATTCTAAAACTTATGGAATGTTCCCCCAAACGGAAAGTTTGTAAGCCAACTACTCTGTGCCTATATACGCCAAATTTTAGCTATTCACTTTATGTCTGGCCCACTAATATAAAACCAGTGCTCAGAGGAAACAATCATTGCTCGCTATGAAGAAATCTTCCTTCCAATTGGAACCTTTCAAAGTCTGTGTCCACCGGTAAAATCAAAGACGGACAGGCCGTGGATAAAGTAAGCACTCTTAGGCACCAGTTCACAGTCCCCTATATCGCCCTCTGGTGGGCTTCTGGTCGACCCGTGCCGGCTACCTCGCTCAGCCTTCACGGGGTGTCCACTGGTCACCTTCCTTGTTGACCATGGGCTCTCGCCAGTATTCAACAAGTTAGGCTCCTAATGCGACGTGGTGAACTTTACTCGAGTCACCCTCGTGTTCTCCTTTTCAGGTAAACAAATCCACAGGTATCCGTGCCCATACGCAAGCAGTCCTTTTATTGCTGCATTTCTACGACCTCCACACCATGTGTAGATCCACGTGGACACTCAGGAAGCAATTCAGCCTTCTCACAGGCTCTCTTTAACACACAGTCCCTGGGAGATGTTTTCTCCATACTCCCAGATATTTTTTTTTAACTTCAGGCAAAGACATATGGTTCCAGAGTACAGGAAAGCACTGGTGGGCATCAATTTCACTGCATAGCTGTCTTCCCAGAGGTGGTCTAAACCCAGCTAAAGATCACCCCATTTTGGTGGCTCAAAGCAAGTGGGCTTACAAACTTTCATTTTCACCACTTCCCATAGTTTCCCCAGAAAACAACCGAGTAAAGGGTAGCTTTGTCTGACCTCTCGATAGACAAGAAAGAAGAATTATCATGAGGGCAAGGTCAAACAAATAGCTACTCTCCATCTTAAGATGAGTTTTTCCATTGCCCCACTGCTAGGTATCCTATTTGTGACTCTGGCTCTCGTAGAGAAACAGGGGCACAGAAACTCATGTCTAAGTGACACTCATATATAAAGGTTAAGTGTTCATCAAGCAGACATTCGAAAGCAGTGTGGTCCAACCCCACAAGTCCGACATTTACCCATTAACCCGCATGTCTAACACCAATTGCAATGTCCTCCTCCATCTTTCAAAACAGACGACATGTTGCCGGCTGAAGGAGGAGAGTAGAGGCAATGAATGTGTAAGCAGAGCCGCGTGGGCAGTGAATATGTCAGCATATCTCTGCACGGCTACTCCAACAGCACGGGCTTCCTCTGGGTAGGTCCATGTGTCTTCGGTTCAGGACGTCTTGCCGGAAAGGAGCCTTGACAACTACAGCAGGTAAGAAGCTGAGGCAGCTGCACCCTGCTCCCACGTTCAGAAATGAAAAGCCCCAACTAGAATGGCAATGCTCAAGGAGCCATTGATCCCTCCGCCCTTGATTTAACCGCACGTGTGTATCGCCCAGGTTGGCACAATCCATGAACTAAATCCAAATTTGCAAACCTGGCACCCGATCAAAATTCTTTAACCCCAACATGGAATTAAGTAACATCAGGACCTTAATTCTAAAACTTATGGAATGTTCCCCGACTCAGAATGTTTGTAAGCCAACTACTCTGTGCCTTTATACGCCAAAATTTAGCTATTCACTTTAACTATGGCCCAAAATATAAAACCAGTTCTCAGAGGAAACAATCATTGCTCGCTATGAAGAAATCTTCATTCCAATAGGAACCATTCAAAGTCTGTCTCCCATCGGCAAAATCAAAGCTGGACAGGCCGTGCATAAACTCAGCACTCTTAGGCACCAGTTCACAGTCTCCAATATCGTCCTCTGGTGGGCTTCGGGTCGACCCGTGCCAGTTACCTCGCTCAGCCTTCACGGGGTATCCACCGGTCACCTTGCTTGTAGACCATGGGCTCTCGCCACTATTCAACAAGTTGGGCTCCTGATGCGACGTGGTGAACTTTACTCGAGTCACCCTCGTGTTCTCCTTTTCAGGTAAACCAAATCCACAGGTATCCGTGCCCATATGCAAGCAGTCCTTTTATTGCTGCATTTCTCCGACCTCCACACCACATGTAGATCCACGTGGACACTCAGGAAGCAATTCAGCCTGCTCACAGGCTCTCTTTAACACACAGTCCCAGGGAGATGTTTTCTCCATAATCCCAGATTTTTTTAAACTTCTGGCAAAGACATATGTTTCCAGAGTACAAGAAAGCACTGGCGGGCATCTATTTCACTGCATAGCTGTCTTCCCAGAGGTGGTCATACCCGGCTAAAGATCACCCCATTTTTGTGGCTCAAGGCAAGTGGGCTTACAAACTTTCATTTTTCCCACTTCCCATATTTTCCCTAGAAAACAACAGCGTAAAGGGTGGCTTTGTCTGACTTCTGGATAGACAAGGAAGAAGAATTACCACAATGGCAAGGTCAAACAAATAGCTACTCTCCATCTTAAGATGAGTTTTTCCATTGCCCCACTGCTAGGTATCCTATTTGTGACTCTGGCTCTCGTAGAGAAACAGGGGCACAGAAACTCATGTCTAAGTGAGACTCATATATAAAGGTTAAGTGTTCATCAAGCAGACATCTGAAAGCAGTGTGGTCCAAACCCACAAGTCCGACATTAACCCATTAACCCACATGTCCAAGACCAATTGCAATGTCCTCCTCCATCTTTCAAAACAGACGACATGTTGCAGGCTGAAGGAGGGGGGCCGAGACAGTGAATGTGTAAGCAGAGCCGCGTGGTCTGTGGATATATCAGCATATCTCTGCACGGCTACTCCAACAACCCGGGCTTCCTTTGGGTAAGTACATGTGTCTTCGGCTCAGGGACGTCTTGCCGGAAAGCAGCCTTGACAGCTAAAGCAGGGAACAAGCTGAGGCAGCTGCACCCTGCTCCCACGTTCAGAAATGAAGAGACCCAACTAGAATGGCAATGCTCAAGGAGCCATTGTCACTCCGCCCTTCATTTAACCGCACGTGTGTATCGCCCAGGTTGGCACAATCCACGAACTAAATCCACATTTGCGAACCTGGCACCCGTTCAAAATTCTTTAACCCCAACATGGAATTAAGTAACATCAGGAACTTAATTCTAAAACTTATGGAATGTTCCCCGACTCAGAATGTTTGTAAGCCAACTACTCTGTGCCGATATACGCCAAATTTTAGCTATTCACTTTATGTATTGCCCACTAATATAAAACCAGTGCTCAGAGGAAACAATCATTGCTCGCTATGAAGAAATCTTCATTCTAATTGGAACCTTTCAAAGTCTGTGTCCATCGGCAAAATCAAAGACGGACAGGCCGTGGATAAAGTAAGCACTCTTAGGCACAAGTTCACAGTCCCCTATATCGCCCTCTGGTGGGCTTCTGGTCGACCCGTGCCGGCTACCTCGCTCAGCCTTCACGGGGTGTCCACTGGTCACCTTGCTTGTAGACCATGGGCTCTCGCCACTATTCAACAAGTTAGGCTCCTTATGCGACGTGGTGAACTTTACTCTAGTCACTCTTGTGTTCTCCTTTTCAGGTAAACCAAATCCACAGGTATTCGTAACCATACGCAAGCAATCCTTTTATTGCTGCATTTCTCCGACCTCCACACCATATGTAGATCCATGTGGACATCCAGCAAGCAATTCAGGCTGCTCACAGGCTCTCTTTAACACACAGTCCCAGGGAGATGTTTTCTCCATAATCCCAGATTTTTTTTTTTTCAACTTCTGGCCAAGTCTTATGGTTCCTGAGTACACGAAAGCACTGGTGGGCATCTATTTCACTGCATAGCTGTCTTCCCAGAGGTGGTGTAAACCCAGCTAAAGATCACCCCATTTTGGTGGCTCAAAGCAAGTCGGCTTACAAACTTTCATTTTTCCCACTTCCCATATTATCCCTAGAAAACAACCGAGTAAAGGGTGGCTTTGTCTGACCTCTGGATAGACAAGGAAGAAGAATTACCACGAAGGCAAGGTCAAACAAATAGCTACTCTCCATCTTAAGATGAGTTTTTCCATTGCCCCACTGCTAGGTATCCTATTAGTGACTCTGGCTCTCGTAGAGAAAAAGGGGCACAGAATATCATGTCTAAGTGAGACTCATATATAAACGTTAAGTGTTCATCAAGAAGACATCCGAAAGCAGTGTGGTCCAAACCCACAAGTCCGACATTAACCTATTAACACACATGTTTAACACCAATTGCAGTGTCCTCCTCCATCTTTCAATACAGATGACATGTTGCTGTCTGAAGGAGGAGAGACGAGGCAGTGAATGTGTAAGCTGAGCAGCGTTGGCAGTGGATATGTCAGCATATCTCTACACGGCTACTCCAACAGCACGGGCTTCCTCTGGGTAGGTCCATGTGTCTTCGGCTCAGGGACGTCTTGCCGGGAAGGAGGCTTGACAGCTAAAGCAGGGAACAAGGTGAGGCAGCTGCACCCTGCTCCCACGTTCAGAAATGAAGAGACCCAACTAGAATGGCAATGCTCACGGAGCCATTGATCACTCCGCCCTTCATTTAACCGCACGTGTGTATCGCCCAGGTTGGCACAATCCATGATCTAAATCCAAATTTGCAAACCTGGCACCCGATCAAAATTCTTTAACCCCAACATGGAATTAAGTAACATCAGGACCTTAATTCTAAAACTTATGGAATGTTCCCCCACTCAGAAAGTTTGTAAGCCAACTACTCTGTGCCACTATACGCTAAAATTTAGCTATTCACTTTATCTATGGCCCAAAATATAAAACAAGTTCTCAGAGGAAACAATCATTGCTCGCTATGAAGAAATCTTCATTCCAATAGGAACCATTCAAAGTCTGTCTCCCATCGGCAAAATCAAAGCTGGACAGGCCGTGCATAAACTCAGCACTCTTAGGCACCAGTTCATAGTCTCCAATATCGTCCTCTGATGGGCTTCGGGTCGAACCGTGCCAGTTACCTCGCTCAGCCTTCACGGGGTATCCACCGGTCACCTTGCTTGTAGACCATGGGCTCTCGCCACTATTCAACAAGTTGGGCTCCTGATGCGACGTGGTGAACTTTACTCGAGTCACCCTCGTGTTCTCCTTTTCAGGTAAACCAAATCCACAGGTATCCGTGCCCATATGCAAGCAGTCCTTTTATTGCTGCATTTCTCCGACCTCCACACCACATGTAGATCCACGTGGACACTCAGGAAGCAATTCAGCCTTCTCACAGGCTCTCTTTAACCCACAGTCCCAGGGAGATGTTTTCTCCATACTCCCAGATTTTTTTTTTAACTTCAGGCAAAGACATATGGTTCCAGAGTACAGGAAAGCACTGGTGGGCATCAATTTCACTGCATAGCTGTCTTCCCAGAGGTGGTCTAAACCCAGCTAAAGATCACCCCATTTTGGTGGCTCAAAGCAAGTGGGCTTACAAACTTTCATTTTCACCACTTCCCATAGTTTCCCCAGAAAACAACCGAGTAAAGGGTAGCTTTGTCTGACCTCTCGATAGACAAAAAAGAAGAATTATAATGAGGGCAAGGTCAAACAAATAGCTACTCTCCATCTTAAGATGAGTTTTTCCATTGCCCCACTGCTAGGTATCCTATTTGTGACTCTGGCTCTCGTAGAGAAACAGGGGCACAGAAACTCATGTCTAAGTGACACTCATATATAAAGGTTAAGTGTTCATCAAGCAGACATCTGAAAGCAGTGTGGTCCAAACCCACAATTCCGACATTAACCCATTAACCCACATGTCCAAGAACAATTGCAATGTCCTCCTCCATCTCTCAAGACAGACGACATATTGCAGGCTAAAGGAGGGGGCCGAGACAGTGAATGTGTAAGCAGAGCCGCGTGGTCTGTGGATATATCAGCATATCTCTGCACGGCTACTCCAACAACCCGGGCTTCCTTTGGGTAAGTACATGTGTCTTCGGCTCAGGGACGTCTTGCCGGAAAGGAGCCTTGACAGCTAAAGCAGGGAACAAGCTGAGGCAGCTGCACCCTGCTCCCACGTTCAGAAATGAAGAGACCCAACTAGAATGGGAATGCTCATGGAGCCATTGTCACTCCGCCCTTCATTTAACCGCACGTATGTATCGCCCAGGTTGGCACAATCCACGAACTAAATCCACATTTGCGAACCTGGCACCCGTTCAAAATTCTTTAACCCCAACATGGAATTAAGTAACATCAGGACCTTAATTCTAAAACTTATGGAATGTTCCCCCAAACGGAAAGTTTGTAAGCCAACTACTCTGTGCCTATATACGCCAAATTTTAGCTATTTACTTTATGTCTGGCCCACTAATATAAAACCAGTGCTCAGAGGAAACAATCATTGCTCGCTATGAAGAAATCTTCCTTCCAATTGGAACCTTTCAAAGTCTGTGTCCACCGGTAAAATCAAAGACGGACAGGCCGTGGATAAAGTAAGCACTCTTAGGCACCAGTTCACAGTCCCCTATATCGCCCTCTGGTGGGCTTCTGGTCGACCCGTGCCGGCTACCTCGCTCAGCCTTCACGGGGTGTCCACTGGTCACCTTCCTTGTTGACCATGGGCTCTCGCCAGTATTCAACAAGTTAGGCTCCTAATGCGACGTGGTGAACTTTACTCGAGTCACCCTCGTGTTCTCCTTTTCAGGTAAACAAATCCACAGGTATCCGTGCCCATACGCAAGCAGTCCTTTTATTGCTGCATTTCTACGACCTCCACACCATGTGAAGATCCACGTGGACACTCAGGAAGCAATTCAGCCTTCTCACAGGCTCTCTTTAACACACAGTCCCTGGGAGATGTTTTCTCCATACTCCCAGATATTTTTTTTTAACTTCAGGCAAAGACATATGGTTCCAGAGTACAGGAAAGCACTGGTGGGCATCAATTTCACTGCATAGCTGTCTTCCCAGAGGTGGTCTAAACCCAGCTAAAGATCACCCCATTTTGGTGGCTCAAAGCAAGTGGGCTTACAAACTTTCATTTTCACCACTTCCCATAGTTTCCCCAGAAAACAACCGAGTAAAGGGTAGCTTTGTCTGACCTCTCGATAGACAAGAAAGAAGAATTATAATGAGGGCAAGGTCAAACAAATAGCTACTCTCCATCTTAAGATGAGTTTTTCCATTGCCCCACTGCTAGGTATCCTATTTGTGACTCTGGCTCTCGTAGAGAAACAGGGGCACAGAAACTCATGTCTAAGTGACACTCATATATAAAGGTTAAGTGTTCATCAAGCAGACATTCGAAAGCAGTGTGGTCCAACCCCACAAGTCCGACATTTACCCATTAACCCGCATGTCTAACACCAATTGCAATGTCCTCCTCCATCTTTCAAAACAGACGACATGTTGCCGGCTGAAGGAGGAGAGTAGAGGCAATGAATGTGTAAGCAGAGCCGCGTGGGCAGTGAATATGTCAGCATATCTCTGCACGGCTACTCCAACAGCACGGGCTTCCTCTGGGTAGGTCCATGTGTCTTCGGTTCAGGACGTCTTGCCGGAAAGGAGCCTTGACAACTACAGCAGGTAAGAAGCTGAGGCAGCTGCACCCTGCTCCCACGTTCAGAAATGAAAAGCCCCAACTAGAATGGCAATGCTCAAGGAGCCATTGATCCCTCCGCCCTTGATTTAACCGCACGTGTGTATCGCCCAGGTTGGCACAATCCATGAACTAAATCCAAATTTGCAAACCTGGCACCCGATCAAAATTCTTTAACCCCAACATGGAATTAAGTAACATCAGGACCTTAATTCTAAAACTTATGGAATGTTCCCCGACTCAGAATGTTTGTAAGCCAACTACTCTGTGCCTTTATACGCCAAAATTTAGCTATTCACTTTAACTATGGCCCAAAATATAAAACCAGTTCTCAGAGGAAACAATCATTGCTCGCTATGAAGAAATCTTCATTCCAATAGGAACCATTCAAAGTCTGTCTCCCATCGGCAAAATCAAAGCTGGACAGGCCGTGCATAAACTCAGCACTCTTAGGCACCAGTTCACAGTCTCCAATATCGTCCTCTGGTGGGCTTCGGGTCGACCCGTGCCAGTTACCTCGCTCAGCCTTCACGGGGTATCCACCGGTCACCTTGCTTGTAGACCATGGGCTCTCGCCACTATTCAACAAGTTGGGCTCCTGATGCGACGTGGTGAACTTTACTCGAGTCACCCTTGTGTTCTCCTTTTCAGGTAAACCAAATCCACAGGTATCCGTGCCCATACGCAAGCAGTCCTTTTATTGCTGCATTTCTCCGACCTCCACACCATATGTAGAGCCACGTGGACACCCAGCAAGCAATTCAGGCTTCTCACAGGCTCTCTTTAACACACAGTCCCAGGGAGATGTTTTCTCCATAATCCCAGATTTTTTTTTTAACTTCTGGCCAAGTGTTATGGTTCCTGAATACACGAAAGCACTGGTGGGCATCTATTTCACTGCATAGCTGTCTTCCCAGAGGTGGTGTAAACCCAGCTAAAGATCACCCCATTTTGGTGGCTCAAAGCAAGTCGGCTTACAAACTTTCATTTTTCCCATTTCCCATATTATCCCTAGAAAACAACCGAGTAAAGGTTGGCTTTGTCTGACCTCTGGATCGACAAGGAAGAAGAATTACCACGAGGGCAAGGTCAAACAAATAGCTACTCTCCATCTTAAGATGAGTTTTTCCATTGCCCCACTGCTAGGTATCCTATTTGTGACTCTGGCTCTCGTAGAGAAAAAGGGGCACAGAAAATCATGTCTAAGTGAGACTCATATATAAAGGTTAAGTGTTCATCAAGCAGACATCCGAAAGCAGTGTGGTCCAAATCGACAAGTCCGACATTAACCCATTAACACACATGTCTAACACCAATTGCAGTGTCCTCCTCCATCTTTCAATACAGATGACATGTTGCTGTCTGAAGGAGGAGAGACGAGGCAGTGAATGTGAAAGGAGAGCAGCGTGGGCAGTGGATATGTCAGCATATCTCTACACGGCTACTCCAACAGCCTGGGCTTCCTCAGGGTAGGTCCATGTGTCTTCGACTCAGGGACGTCTTGCCGGGAAGGATCCTTGACAGCTAAAGCAGGGAACAAGCTGAGGCAGCTGCACCCTGCTCCCACGTTCAGAAATGAAGAGACCCAACTAGAATGGCAATGTTCAAGGAGCCATTGATCACTCCGCCCTTCATTTAACCGCATGTGTGTATGGCCCAGGTTGGCACAATCCATGATCTAAATCCAAATTTGCAAAAATGGCACCCGATCAAAATTCTTTAACCCCAACATGGAATTAAGTAACATCAGGACCTTAATTCTAAAACTTATGGAATGTTCCCCCACTCAGAAAGTTTGTAAGCCAACTACTCTCTGCCATTATACGCCAAAATTTAGCTATTCACTTTATCTATGGCCCGAAATATAAAACAAGTGCTCAGAGGAAACAATCATTGCTCGCTATGAAGAAATCTTCATTCCAATAGGAACCATTCAAAGTCTGTCTCCATCGGCAAAATCAAAGCCGGACAGGCCGTGCATAAACTCAGCACTCTTAGGCACCAGTTCACAGTCTCCAATATCGTCCTCTGGTGGGCTTCGGGTCGACCCGTGCCAGTTACCTCGCTCAGCCTTCACGGGGTATCCACCGGTCACCTTGCTTGTAGACCATGGGCTCTCGCCACTATTCAACAAGTTGGGCTCCTGATGCGACGTGGTGAACTTTACTCGAGTCACCCTCGTGTTCTCCTTTTCAGGTAAACCAAATCCACAGGTATCCGTGCCCATATGCAAGCAGTCCTTTTATTGCTGCATTTCTCCGACCTCCACACCACATGTAGATCCACGTGGACACTCAGGAAGCAATTCAGCCTGCTCACAGGCTCTCTTTAACACACAGTCCCTGGGAGATGTTTTGTCCCTACTCCCAGATTTTTTTAAACTTCTGGCAAAGACATATGTTTACAGAGTACAAGAAAGCACTGGCGGGCATCTATTTCACTGCATAGCTGTCTTCCCAGAGGTGGTCATACCCTGCTAAAGATCACCCCATTTTGGTGGCTCAAGGCAAGTGGGCTTACAAACTTTCATTTTTCCCACTTCCTATATTTTCCCTAGAAAACAACCGAGTAAAGGGTGGCTTTGTCTGACTTCTGGATAGACAAGGAAGAAGAATTACCACAATGGCAAGGTCAAACAAATAGCTACTCTCCATCTTAAGATGAGTTTTTCCATTGCCCCACTGCTAGGTATCCTATTTGTGACTCTGGCTCTCGTAGAGAAACAGGGGCACAGAAACTCATGTCTAAGTGAGACTCATATATAAAGGTTAAGTGTTCATCACGCAGACATCTGAAAGCAGTGTGGTCCAAACCCACAAGTCCGACATTTACCCATTAACCCGCATGACTAACACCAATTGCAATGTCCTCCTGCATCTTTCAAAACAGACGACATGTTGCAGGCTGAAGGAGGAGATCCGAGGCAGTGAATGTGTAAGCAGAGCCGCTAGGGCAGTGAATATGTCAGCATATCTCTGCACGGCTACTCCAACAGCCCGAACTTCCTCTGGGTAGGTCCATGTGTCTTCGGTTCAGGACGTCTTGCCGGAAAGGAGCCTTGACAACTAAAGCAGGTAAGAAGCTGAGGCAGCAGCACCCTGCTCCCACGTTCAGAAATGAAAAGACCCAACTAGAATGGCAATGCTCAAGGAGCCATTGATCCCTCCGCCCTTGATTTAACCGCACGTGTGTATCGCCCAGGTTGGCACAATCCATGAACTAAATCCAAATTTGCAAACCTGGCACCCGATCAAAATTCTTTAACCCCAACATGGAATTAAGTAACATCAGGACCTTAATTCTAAAACTTATGGAATGTTCCCCGACTCAGAATGTTTGTAAGCCAACTACTCTGTGCCTTTATACGCCAAATTTTAGCTATTCACTTTATTTTTGGCCCACTAATATAAAACCAGTGCTCAGAGGAAACAATCATTGCTCGCCATGAAGAAATCTTCATTGTAATAGGAACCTTTGAAAGTCTGTGTTAATCGGCAAAATCAAAGCGGACTGGCTGTGCATAAAGTCAGCACTCTTAGGCACCAGTTCACAGTCCCCAATATCGCCCTCAGGTGGGCTTCTGGTCGACCCGTGCCGGCACCTCACTCAGCCTTCATGGGGTGTCCACTGGTCACCTTGCTTTTAGACCATGGGCTCTCGCCACTATTCAACAAGTTGGGCTCCTATGCGACGTGGTGAACTTTACTCGAGTCACCCTCGTGTTCTGCTTTTCAGGTAAACAAATCCACAGGTATCCGTGCCCATACGCAAGCAGTCCTTTTATTGCTGAATTTCCCCGACCTGACACCATATGTAGATACACGTGGACACCCAGCAAGCAATTCAGCCTGCTCACAGGCTCTCTTTAACACACACTCCCAGGGAGATGTTTTCTCCCTAATCCCAGATATTTTTTTTAATTTCTGGCAAAGACTTATGGTTCCTGAGTACAACAAAGCACTGGTGGGCATCTATTTCACTGCATAGCTGTCTTCCCAGAGGTGGTCATACCCGGCTAAAGATCACCCCATTTTGGTGGCTCAAGGCAAGTGGGCTTACAAACTTTCATTTTTCCCACTTCCCATACATTCCCTAGAAAACAACCGCGTAAAGGGTGGCTTTGTCTGACCTCTGGATAGACAAGGAAGAAGAATTACCACGAGGGCAAGGTCAAACAAATAGCTACTCTCCATCTTAAGATGAGTTTTTCCATTGCCCCACTGCTAGGTATCCTATTTGTGACTCTGGCTCTCGTAGAGAAACAGGGGCACAGAAAATCATGTCTAAGTGAGACTCATATATAAAGGTTAAGTGTTCATCAAGCAGACATCTGAAAGCAGTGTGGTCCAAACCCACAAGTCCGACATTAACCCATTAACCCACATGTCCAAGACCAATTGCAATGTCCTCCTCCATCTTTCAAAACAGACGACATGTTGCAGGCTGAAGGAGGGGGGCCTAGACAGTGAATGTGTAAGCAGAGCCGCGTGGTCTGTGGATATATCAGCATATCTCTGCACGGCTACTCCAACAACCCGGGCTTCCTTTGGGTAAGTTCATGTGTCTTCGTCTCAGGGACGTCTTGCCGGAAAGCAGCCTTGACAGCTAAAGCAGGGAACAAGCTGAGGCAGCTGCACCCTGCTCCCACGTTCAGAAATGAAGAGACCCAACTAGAATGGCAATGCTCAAGGAGCCATTGTCACTCCGCCCTTCATTTAACCGTACGTGTGTATCGTTCAGGTTGGCACAATCCACGAACTAAATCCACATTTGCGAACCTGGCACCCGTTCAAAATTCTTTAACCCCAACATGGAATTAAGTAACATCAGGACCTTAATTCTAAAACCTATGGAATGTTCCCCACTCAGCATGTTTGTAAGCCAACTACTCTGTGCCTATATACGCCAAATTTTAGCTATTCACTTTATGTATTGCCCACTAATATACAACCAGTGCTCAGAGGAAACAATCATTGCTCGCTATGAAGAAATCTTCATTCTAATTGGAACCTTTCAAAGTCTGTGTCCATCGGCAAAATCAAAGACGGGCAGGCCGTGGATAAAGTAAGCACTCTGAGGCACAAGTTCACAGTCCCCTATATCGCCCTCTGGTGGGCTTCTGGTCGACCCGTGCCGGCTACCTCGCTCAGCCTTCACGGGGTGTCCACTGGTCACCTTGCTTGTAGACCATGGGCTCTCGCCACTATTCAACAAGTTAGGCTCCTTATCGACGTGGTGAACTTTACTCGAGTCACTCTTGTGTTCTCCTTTTCAAGTAAACCAAATCCACAGGTATCCGTAACCCTACGCAAGCAGTCCTTTTATTGCTGCATTTCTCCGACCTCCACACCATATGTAGATCCATGTGGACATCCAGCAAGCAATTCAGGCTGCTCACAGGCTCTCTTTAACACACAGTCCCAGGGAGATGTTTTCTCCATAATCCCAGATTTTTTTTCTTAACTTCTGGCCAAGTCTTATGGTTCCTGAGTACACGAAAGCACTGGTGGGCATCTATTTCACTGCATAGCTGTCTTCCCAGAGGTGGTGTAAACCCAGCTAAAGATCACCCCATTTTGGTGGCTCAAAGCAAGTCGGCTTACAAACTTTCATTTTTCCCACTTCCCATATTATCCCTAGAAAACAACCGAGTAAAGGGTGGCTTTGTCTGACCTCTGGATAGACAAGGAAGAAGAATTACCACGAGGGCAAGGTCAAACAAATAGCTACTCTCCATCTTAAGATGAGTTTTTCCATTGCCCCACTGCTAGGTATCCTATTAGTGACTCTGGCTCTCGTAGAGAAAAAGGGGCACAGAAAATCATGTCTAAGTGAGACTCATATATAAATGTTAAGTGTTCATCAAGCAGACATCCGAAAGCAGTGTGGTCCAAACCCACAAGTCCGACATTAACCTATTAACACACATGTCTAACACCAATTGCAGTGTCCTCCTCCATCTTTCAATACAGATGACATGTTGCTGTCTGAAGGAGGAGAGACGAGGCAGTGAATGTGTAAGCAGAGCAGCGTGGGCAGTGGATATGTCAGCATATCTCTACACGGCTACTCCAACAGCCTGGGCTTCCTCTGGGTAGGTCCATTTGTCTTCGGCTCAGGGACGTCTTGCCGGGAAGGAGGCTTGACAGCTAAAGCAGGGAACAAGGTGAGGCAGCTGCACCCTGCTCCCACGTTCAGAAATGAAAAGACCCAACTAGAATGGCAATGCTCACGGAGCCATTGATCACTCCGCCCTTCATTTAACCGCACGTGTGTATCGCCCAGGTTTGCACAATCCAGGATCTAAATCCAAATTTGCAAACCTGGCACCCGATCAAAATTGTTTAACCCCAACATGGAATTAAGTAACATCAGGACCTTAATTCTAAAACTTATGGAATGTTCCCCCACTCAGAAAGTTTGTAAGCCAAATACTCTGTGCCACTATAAGCCAAAATTTAGCTATTCACTTTATCTATGGCCCAAAATATAAAACAAGTTCTCAGAGGAAACAATCATTGCTCGCTATGAAGAAATCTTCATTCCAATAGGAACCATTCAAAGTCTGTCTCCCATCGGCAAAATCAAAGCTGGACAGGCCGTGCATAAACTCAGCACTCTTAGGCACCAGTTCACAGTCTCCAATATCGTCCTCTGGTGGGCTTCGGGTCGACCCGTGCCAGTTACCTCGCTCAGCCTTCACGGGGTATCCACCGGTCACCTTGCTTGTAGACCATGGGCTCTCGCCACTATTCAACAAGTTGGGCTCCTGGTGCCTCATGGTGAACTTTACTCGAGTCACCCTCGTGTTCTCCTTTTCAGTTAAACCAAATCCACAGGTATCCGTGCCCATATGCAAGCAGTCCTTTTATTGCTGCATTTCTCCGAACTCCACACCACATGTAGATCCACGTGGACACTCAGGAAGCAATTCAGCCTGCTCACAGTCTCTCTTTAACACACAGTCCCAGGGAGATGTTTTCTCCATACTCCCAGATTTTTTTTAACTTCAGGCAAAGACATATGGTTCCAGAGTACAGGAAAGCACTGGTGGGCATCAATTTCACTGCATAGCTGTCTTCCCAGAGGTGGTGTAAACCCAGCTAAAGATCACCCCATTTTGGTGGCTCAAAGCAAGTGGGCTTACAAACTTTCATTTTCACCACTTCCCATTGTTTCCCCAGAAAACAACCGAGTAAAGGGTAGCTTTGTCTGACCTCTCGATAGACAAGAAAGAAGAATTATCATGAGGGCAAGGTCAAACAAATAGCTACTCTCCATCTTAAGATGAGTTTTTCCATTGCCCCACTGCTAGGTATCCTATTTGTGACTCTGGCTCTCGTAGAGAAACAGGGGCACAGAAACTCATGTCTAAGTGACACTCATATATAAAGGTTAAGTGTTCATCAAGCAGACATCCGAAAGCAGTGTGGTCCAACCCCACAAGTCCGACATTTACCCATTAACCCGCATGTCTAACACCAATTGCAATGTCCTCCTCCATCTTTCAAAACAGACGACATGTTGCCGGCTGAAGGAGGAGAGCAGATGCAATGAATGTGTAAGCAGAGACGCGTGGGCAGTGAATATGTCAGCATATCTCTGCACGGATACTCCAAAAGCACGGGCTTCCTCTGGGTAGGTCCATGTGTCTTCGGTTCAGGACGTCTTGCCGGAAAGGAGCCTTGACAACTAAAGCAGGGAACAAGCTGAGGCAGCTGCACCCTGCTCCCACGTTAAGAAATGAAGAGACCCAACTAGAATGGCAATGCTCAAGGAGTCATTGATCACTCCGCCCTTCATTTAACCGCATGTGTGTATCGCCCAGGTTGGCACAATCCACGAACTAAATCCAAATTTGCAAACCTGGCACCCGATCAAAATTCTTTAACCCCAACATGGAATTAAGTAACATCAGGACCTTAATTCTAAAACTTATGGAATGTTCCCCCACTGAGAAAGTTTGTAAGCCAACTACTCTCTGCCATTATACGCCAAAATTTAGCTATTCACTTTATCTATGGCCCGAAATATAAAACAAGTGCTCAGAGGAAACAATCATTGCTCGCTATGAAGAAATCTTCATTCCAATAGGAACCATTCAAAGTCTGTCTCCATCGGCAAAATCAAAGCCGGACAGGCCGTGCATAACCTCAGCACTCTTAGGCACCAGTTCACAATCTCCAATATCGTCCTCTGGTGGGCTTCGGGTCGACCCGTGCCAGTTACCTCGCTCAGCCTTCACGGGGTATCCACCGGTCACCTTGCTTGTAGACCATGGGCTCTCGCCACTATTCAACAAGTTGGGCTCCTGATGCGACGTGGTGAACTTTACTCGAGTCACCCTCGTGTTCTCCTTTTCAGGTAAACCAAATCCACAGGTATCCGTGCCCTTATGCAAGCAGTCCTTTTATTGCTGCATTTCTCCGACCTCCACACCACATGTAGATCCACGTGGACACTCAGGAAGCAATTCAGCCTGCTCACAGGCTCTCTTTAACACACAGTCCCTGGGAGATGTTTTGTCCCTACTCCCAGATTTTTTTAAACTTCTGGCAAAGACATATGGTTCCAGAGTACAGGAAAGCACTGGTGGGCATCAATTTCACTGCATAGCTGTCTTCCCAGAGGTGGTCTAAACCCAGCTAAAGATCACCCCATTTTGGTGGCTCAAAGCAAGTGGGCTTACAAACTTTCATTTTCACCACTTCCCATAGTTTCCCCAGAAAACAACCGAGTAAAGGGTGGCTTTGTCTGACCTCTCGAAAGACAAGAAAGAATTACCATGAGGGCAAGGTCAAACAAATAGCTACTCTCCATCTTAAGATGAGTTTTTCCATTGCCCCACTGCTAGGTATCCTATTTGTGACTCTGGCTCTCGTAGAGAAACAGGGGCACAGAAACTCATGTCTAAGTGAGACTCATATATAAAGGTTAAGTGTTCATCAAGCAGACATCTGAAAGCAGTGTGGTCCAAACCCACAAGTCCGACATTTACCCATTAACCCGCATGTCTAACACCAATTGCAATGTCCTCCTGCATCTTTCAAAACAGACGACATGTTGCCGGCTGAAGGAGGAGAGCCGAGGCAGTGAATGTGTAAGCAGAGCCGCTAGGGCAGTGAATATGTCAGCATATCTCTGCACGGCTACTCCAACAGCCCGAACTTCCTCTGGGTAGGTCCATGTGTCTTCGGTTCAGGACGTCTTGCCGGAAAGGAGCCTTGACAACTAAAGCAGGTAAGAAGCTGAGGCAGCAGCACCCTGCTCCCACGTTCAGAAATGAAAAGACCCAACTAGAATGGCAATGCTCATGGAGCCATTGATCCCTCCGCCCTTGATTTAACCGCACGTGTGTATCGCCCAGGTTGGCACAATCCATGAACTAAATCCAAATTTGCAAACCTGGCACCCGATCAAAATTCTTTAACCCCAACATGGAATTAAGTAACATCAGGACCTTAATACTAAAACTTATGGAATGTTCCCCGACTCAGAATGTTTGTAAGCCAACTACTCTGTGCCTTTATATGCCAAATTTTAGCTATTCACTTTATTTTTGGCCCACTAATATAAAACCAGTGCTCAGAGGAAACAATCATTGCTTGCAATGAAGAAATCTTCATTCTAATAGGAACCTTTGAAAGTCTGTGTTAATCGGCAAAATCAAAGCGGACTGGCTGTGCATAAAGTCAGCACTCTTAGGCACCAGTTCACAGTCCCCAATATCGCCCTCTGGTGGGCTTCTGGTCGACCCGTGGCGGTACCTCACTCAGCCTTCATGGGGTGTCCACTGGTCACCTTGCTTTTAGACCATGGGCTCTCGCCACTATTCAACAAGTTGGGCTCCTGTTGCGACGTGGTGAACTTTACTCGAGTCACCCTCGTGTTCTGCTTTTCAGGTAAACAAATCCACAGGTATCCGTGCCCATACGCAAGCAGTCCTTTTATTGCTGCATTTCCCCGACCTCCACACCATATGTAGATACACGTGGACACCCAGCAAGCAATTCAGCCTGCTCACAGGCTCTCTTTAACACACACTCCCAGGGAGATGTTTTCTCCATAATCCCAGATATTTTTTTTAATTTCTGGCAAAGACTTATGTTTCCTGAGTACAACAAAGCACTGGTGGGCATCTATTTCACTGCATAGCTGTCTTCCCAGAGGTGGTCATACCCGGCTAAAGATCACCCCATTTTGGTGGCTCAAGGCAAGTGGGCTTACAAACTTTCATTTTTCCCACTTCCCATATTTTCCCTAGAAAACAACCGCGTAAAGGGTGGCTTTGTCTGACTTCTGGATAGACAAGGAAGAAGAATTACCACAATGGCAAGGTCAAACAAATAGCTACTCTCCATCTTAAGATGAGTTTTTCCATTGCCCCACTGCTAGGTATCCTATTTGTGACTCTGGCTCTCGTAGAGAAACAGGGGCACAGAAACTCATGTCTAAGTGAGACTCATATATAAAGGTTAAGTGTTCATCAAGCAGACATCTGAAAGCAGTGTGGTACAAACCCACAAGTCCGACATTAACCCATTAACCCACATGTCCAAGACCAATTGCAATGTCCTCCTCCATCTTTCAAAACAGACGACATGTTGCAGGCTGAAGGAGGGGGGCCGAGACAGTGAATGTGTAAGCAGAGCCGCGTGGTCTGTGGATATATCAGCATATCTCTACACGGCTACTCCAACAGCCTGGGCTTCCTCAGGGTAGGTCCATGTGTCTTCGGCTCAGGGACGTCTTGCCGGGAAGGAGGCTTGACAGCTAAAGCAGGGAACAAGGTGAGGCAGCTGCACCCTGCTCCCACGTTCAGAAATGAAGAGACCCAACTAGAATGGCAATGCTCACGGAGCCATTGATCACTCCGCCCTTCATTTAACCGCACGTGTGTATCGCCCAGGTTGGCACAATCCATGATCTAAATCCAAATTTGCAAACCTGGCACCCGATCAAAATTCTTTAACCCCAACATGGAATTAAGTAACATCAGGACCTTAATTCTAAAACTTATGGAATGTTCCCCGACTCAGAAAGTTTGTAAGCCAACTACTCTGTGCCACTATACGCCAAAATTTAGCTATTCACTTTATCTATGGCCCAAAATATAAAACAAGTTCTCAGAGGAAACAATCATTGCTCGCTATGAAGAAATCTTCATTCCAATAGGAACCATTCAAATTCAGTCTCCCATCGGCAAAATCAAAGCTGGACAGGCCGTGCATAAACTCAGCACTCTTAGGCACCAGTTCACAGTCTCCAATATCGTCCTCTGGTGGGCTTCGGGTCGACCCGTGCCAGTTACCTCGCTCAGCCTTCACGGGGTATCCACCGGTCACCTTGCTTGTTGACCATGGGCTCTCGCCACTATTCAACAAGTTGGGCTCCTGATGCCTCGTGGTGAACTTTACTCGAGTCACCCTCGTGTTCTCCTTTTCAGGTAAACCAAATCCACAGGTATCCGTGCCCATATGCAAGCAGTCCTTTTATTGCTGCATTTCTCCGACCTCCACACCACATGTAGATCCACGTGGACACTCAGGAAGCAATTCAGCCTGCTCACAGGCTCTCTTTAACACACAGTCCCAGGGAGATGTTTTCTCCATACTCCCAGATTTTTTTTTTAACTTCAGGCAAAGACATATGGTTCCAGAGTACAGGAAAGCACTGGTGGGCATCAATTTCACTGCATAGCTGTCTTCCCAGAGGTGGTGTAAACCCAGCTAAAGATCACCCCATTTTGGTGGCTCAAAGCAAGTGGGCTTACAAACTTTCATTTTCACCACTTCCCATAGTTTCCCCAGAAAACAACCGAGTAAAGGGTAGCTTTGTCTGACCTCTCGATAGACAAGAAAGAAGAATTATCATGAGGGCAAGGTCAAACAAATAGCTACTCTCCATCTTAAGATGAGTTTTTCCATTGCCCCACTGCTAGGTATCCTATTTGTGACTCTGGCTCTCGTAGAGAAACAGGGGCACAGAAACTCATGTCTAAGTGACACTCATATATAAAGGTTAAGTGTTCATCAAGCAGACATCCGAAAGGAGTGTGGTCCAAACCCACAAGTCCGACATTTACCCATTATCCCGCATGTCTAACACCAATTGCAATGTCCTCCTCCATCTTTCAAAACAGACGACATGTTGCCGGCTGAAGGAGGAGAGCAGAGGCAATGAATGTGTAAGCAGAGCCGCGTGGGCATTGAATATGTCAGCATACCTCTGCACGGATACTCCAACATCACGGGCTTCCTCTGGGTAGGTCCATGTGTCTTCGGTTCAGGACGTCTTGCCGGAAAGGAGCCTTGACAACTAAAGCAGGTAAGAAGCTGAGGCAGCTGCACCCTGCTCCCACGTTCAGAAATGAAAAGACCCAACTAGAATGGCAATGCTCAAGGAGCCATTGATCCCTCCGCCCTTGATTTAACCACACGTGTGTATCGCCCAGGTTGGCACAATCCATGAACTAAATCCAAATTTGCAAACCTGGCACCCGATCAAAATTTTTTAACCCCAACATGGAATTAAGTAACATCAGGACCTTAATTCTAAAACTTATGGAATGTTCCCCGACTCAGAATGTTTGTAAGCCAACTACTCTGTGCCTATATACGCCAAATTTTAGCTATTCACTTTATGTATGGCCCACTAATATAAAACCAGAGCTCAGAGGAAACAATCATTGCTCGCTATGAAGAAATCTTCATTCCAATTGGAACCTTTCAAAGTCTGTGTCCATCGGCAAAATCAAAGATGGACAGGCCGTGGATAAAGTAAGCACTCTTAGGAACCAGTTCACAGTCCCCTATATCGCCCTATGGTGGGCTTCTGGTCGACCCGTGCCGGCTGCCTCGCTCAGCCTTCACGGGGTGTCCACTGGTCACCTTGCTTGTAGACCATGGGCTCTCGCCACTATTCAACAAGTTAGGCTCCTTATGCGACGTGGTGAACTTTACTCGAGTCACCCTTGTATTCTTTTCAGGTAAACCAAATCCACAGGTATCCATGCCCATACGCAAGCAGTCCTTTTATTGCTGCATTTCTCCGACCACCACACCATATGTAGAGCCACGTGGACACCCAGCAAGCAATTGAGGCTTCTCACAGGCTCTCTTTAACACACAGTCCCAGGGAGATGTTTTCTCCATAATCCCAGATTTTTTTTTTTAATTTCTGGCCAAGTGTTATGGTTCCTGAGTACACGAAAGCACTGGTGGGCATCTATTTCACTGCATAGCTGTCTTCCCAGAGGTGGTGTAAACCCAGCTAAAGATCACCCCATTTTGGTGGCTCAAAGCAAGTCGGCTTACAAACGTTCATTTTTCCCACTTCCCATATTATCCCTAGAAAACAACCGAGTAAAGGGTGGCTTTGTCTGACCTCTGGATAGACAAGGAAGAAGAATTACCACGAGGGCAAGGTCAAACAAATAGCTACTCTCCATCTTAAGATGAGTTTTTCCATTGCCCCACTGCTAGGTATCCTATTTGTGACTCTGGCTCTCATAGAGAAAAAGGAGCACAGAAAATCATGTCTAAGTGAGACTCATATATAAAGGTTAAGTGTTCATCAAGCAGACATCCGAAAGCAGTGTGGTCCAAACCCACAAGTCCGACATTAACCCATTAACACACATGTCTAACACCAATTGCAGTGTCCTCCTCCATCTTTCAATACAGATGACATGTTGCTGTCTGAAGGAGGAGAGACGAGGCAGTGAATGTGAAAGGAGAGCAGCCTGGGCAGTGGATATGTCAGCATATCTCTACACGGCTACTCCAACAGCCTGGGCTTCCTCAGGGTAGGTCCATGTGTCTTCGGCTCAGGGACGTCTTGCCGGGAAGGATCCTTGACAGCTAAAGCAGGGAACAAGCTGAGGCAGCTGCACCCTGCTCCCACGTTCAGAAAAGAAGAGACCCAACTAGAATGGCAATGCTCAAGGAGCCATTGATCCCTCCGCCCTTCATTTAACTGCACGTGTGTATCACCCAGGTGGGCACAATCCACGAACTAAATCCACATTTGTGAACCTGGCACCCGTTCAAAATTCTTTAACCCCAACATGAAATTAAGTAACATCAGGACCTTAATTCAAAGCCTTATGGAATGTTCCCCCATTCCGAAAGTTTGTAAGCCAACTGCTCTGTGCCTTTATACCCCTAATTTTAGCTATTCACTTTACGTATGGCCCACTAATAAAAAACCAGTGCTCAGAGGAAACAATCATTGCTCACCATGAAGAAATCTTCATTCTAATAGGAACTTTTCACAGTCTGTGTCCATTAGCAAAATCAAAGCCGGAGAGGCCGTGCATAAAGTCAGCACTCTTAGACACCAGTTCACAGTCTCCAATATCGTCCTCTGGTGGGCTTCGGGTCGACCCGTGCCAGTTACCTCGCTCAGCCTTCACGGGGTATCCACCGGTCACCTTGCTTGTAGACCATGGGCTCTCGCCACTATTCAACAAGTTGGGCTCCTGATGCTACGTGGTGATCTTTACTCAAGTCACCCTCGTGTTCTCCTTTTCAGGTAAACCAAATACACAGGTATCCGTGCCCATTCGCAAGCAGTCCTTTTATTGCTGCATTTCTCCGACCTCCATACCACATGTAGATCCACGTGGACACTCAGGAAGCAATTCAGCCTGCTCACAGGCTCTCTTTAACACACAGTCCCAGGGAGATGTTTTCTCCATACTCCCAGATTTTTTTTTAACTTCAGGCAAAGACATATGGTTCCAGAGTACAGGAAAGCACTGGTGGGCATCAATTTCACTGCATAGCTGTCTTCCCAGAGGTGGTCTAAACCCAGCTGAAGATCACCCCATTTTGGTGGCTCAAAGCAAGTGGGCTTACAAACTTTCATTTTCACCACTTCCCATAGTTTCCCCAGAAAACGACAGAGTAAACGGTGGCTTTGTCTGACCTCTCGATAGACAAGAAAGAAGAATTACCATGAGGGCAAGGTCAAACAAATAGCTACTCTCCATCTTAAGATGAGTTTTTCCATTGCCCCACTGCTAGGTATCCTATTTGTGACTCTGGCTCTCGTAGAGAAACAGGGGCACAGAAACTCATGTCTAAGTGACACTCATATATAAAGGTTAAGTGTTCATCAAGCAGACATCCGAAAGCAGTGTGGTCCAAACCCACAAGTCCGACATTTACCCATTAACCCGCATGTCTAACACCAATTGCAATGTCCTCCTCCATCTTTCAAAACAGACGACATGTTGCCGGCTGAAGGAGGAGAGCCGAGGCAGTGAATGTGTAAGCAGAGCCGCGTGGGCAGTGAATATGTCAGCATATCTCTGCACGGCTACTCCAACAGCCCGGGCTTCCTCTGTGTAGGTCCATGTGTCTTCGGTTCAGGACGTCTTGCCGGAAAGGAGCCTTGACAACTAAAGCAGGTAAGAAGCTGAAGCAGCTGCACCCTGCTCCCACGTTCAGAAATGAAAAGACCCAACTAGAATGGCAATGCTCAAGGAGCCATTGATCCCTCCGCCCTTGATTTAACCGCATGTGTGTATCGCCAAGGTTGGCACAATCCATGATCTAAATCCAAATTTGCAAACCTGGCACCCGATCAAAATTCTTTAACCCCAACATGGAATTAAGTAACATCAGGACCTTAATTCTAAAACTTATGGAATGTTCCCAGACTCAGAATGTTTGTAAGCCAACTACTCTGTGCCTTTATACGCCAAATTTTAGCTATTCACTTTATTTTTGGCCCACTAATATAAAACCAGTGCTCAGAGGAAACAATCATTGCTCGCCATGAAGAAATCTTCATTCTAATAGGAACCTTTCAAAGTCTGTGTTAATCGGCAAAATCAAAGCCGGACTGGCTGTGCATAAAGTCAGCACTCTTAGGCACCAGTTCACAGTCCCCAATATCGCCCTCTGGTGGGCTTCTGGTCGACCCGTGCCGGTACCTCACTCAGCCTTCACGGGGTGTCCACTGGTCACCTTGCTTTTAGGCCATTCGCTCTCGCCACTATTCAACAAGTTGGGCTCCTGATGCGACGTGGTGAACTTTACTCGAGTCACCCTTGTGTTCTCCTTTTCAGGTAAACAAATCCACAGGTATCCGGGCCCATACGCAAGCAGACCTTTTATTGCTGCATTTCTCCGACCTCCACACCATATGTAGATACACGTGGACACCCAGCAAGGAATTCAGCCTGCTCACAGGCTCTCTTTAACACACACTCCCAGGGAGATGTTTTCTCCATAATCCCAGATATTTTTTTAACTTCTGGCAAAGACTTATGTTTCCTGAGTACAACAAAGCACTGGTGGGCATCTATTTCACTGCATAGCTGTCTTCCCAGAGGAAGCTTAACCCAGCTAAAGATCACCCAATTTTGGTGGCTCTAAGCATGTGGGCTTACAAACTTTCATTTTTCCCACTTCCCATATTTTACCCAGAAAACAACCGAGAATAGGGTGGCTTTGTCTGACCTCTGGATAGACAAGGAAGAAGAATTACCACAATGGCAAGGTCAAACAAATAGCTACTCTCCATCTTAAGATGAGTTTTTCCATTGCCCCACTGCTAGGTATCCTATTTGTGACTCTGGCTCTCGTAGAGAAACATGGGCACAGAAACTCATGTCTAAGTGAGACTCATATATAAAGGTTAAGTGTTCATCAAGCAGACATCTGAAAGCAGTGTGGTCCAAACCCACAAGTCCGACATTAACCCATTAACCCACATGTCCAAGACCAATTGCAATGTCCTCCTCCATCTTTCAAAACAGACGACATGTTGCAGGCTGAAGGATGGGGGCCGAGACAGTGAATGTGTAAGCAGAGCCGCGTGGTCTGTGGATATATCAGCATATCTCTGCACGGCTACTCCAACAACCCGGGCTTCCTTTGGGTAAGTACATGTGTCTTCGGCTCAGGGACGTCTTGCCGGAAAGGAGCCTTGACAGCTAAAGCAGGGAACAAGCTGAGGCAGCTGCACCCTGCTCCCACGTTCAGAAATGAAGAGACCCAACTAGAATGGCAATGCTCAAGGAGCCATTGATCCCTCCGCCCTTCATTTAACTGCACGTGTGTATCACCCAGGTGGGCACAATCCACGAACTAAATCCACATTTGTGAACCTGGCACCCGTTCAAAATTCTTTAACCCCAACATGGAATTAAGTAACATCAGGACCTTAATTCAAAGCCTTATGGAATGTTCCCCCATTCCGAAAGTTTGTAAGCCAACTGCTCTGTGCCTTTATACCCCTAATTTTAGCTATTCACTTTATGTATGGCCCACTAATAAAAAACCAGTGCTCAGAGGAAACAATCATTGCTCGCCATGAAGAAATCTTCATTCTAATAGGAACTTTTCACAGTCTGTGTCCATTAGCAAAATCAAAGCCGGAGTGGCCGTGCATAAAGTCAGCACTCTTAGGCACCAGTTCACAGTCTCCAATATCGTCCTCTGGTGGGCTTCGGGTCGACCCGTGCCAGTTACCTCGCTCAGCCTTCACGGGGTATCCACCGGTCACCTTGCTTGTAGACCATGGGCTCTCGCCACTATTCAACAAGTTGGGCTCCTGATGCGACGTGGTGATCTTTACTCGAGTCACCCTCGTGTTCTCCTTTTCAGGTAAACCAAATACACAGATATCCGTGCCCATTCGCAAGCAGTCCTTTTATTGCTGCATTTCTCCGACCTCCATACCACATGTAGATCCACGTGGACACTCAGGAAGCAATTCAGCCTGCTCACAGGCTCTCTTTAACACACAGTCCCAGGGAGATGTTTTCTCCATACTCCCAGATTTTTTTTAACTTCAGGCAAAGACATATGGTTCCAGAGTACAGGAAAGCACTGGTGGGCATCAATTTCACTGCATAGCTGTCTTCCCAGAGGTGGTCTAAACCCAGCTGAAGATCACCCCATTTTGGTGGCTCAAAGCTAGTGGGCTTACAAACTTTCATTTTCACCACTTCCCATAGTTTCCCCAGAAAACAACCGAGTAAAGGGTGGCTTTGTCTGACCTCTCGATAGACAAGAAAGAAGAATTACCATGAGGGCAAGGTCAAACAAATAGCTACTCTCCATCTTAAGATGAGTTTTTCCATTGCCCCACTGCTAGGTATCCTATTTGTGACTCTGGCTCTCGTAGAGAAACAGGGGCACAGAAACTCATGTCTAAGTGACACTCATATATAAAGGTTAAGTGTTCATCAAGCAGACATCCGAAAGCAGTGTGGTCCAAACCCACAAGTCCGACATTTACCCATTAACCCGCATGTCTAACACCAATTGCAATGTCCTCCTCCATCTTTCAAAACAGACGACATGTTGCCGGCTGAAGGAGGAGAGCCGAGGCAGTGAATGTGTAAGCAGAGCCGCGTGGGCAGTGAATATGTCAGCATATCTCTGCACGGCTACTCCAACAGCCTGGGCTTCCTCTGTGTAGGTCCATGTGTCTTCGGTTCAGGACGTCTTGCCGGAAAGGAGCCTTGACAACTAAAGCAGGTAAGAAGCTGAAGCAGCTGCACCCTGCTCCCACGTTCAGAAATGAAAAGACCCAACTAGAATGGCAATGCTCAAGGAGCCATTGATCCCTCCGCCCTTGATTTAACCGCACGTGTGTATCGCCAAGGTTGGCACAATCCATGATCTAAATCCAAATTTGCAAACCTGGCACCCGATCAAAATTCTTTAACCCCAACATGGAATTAAGTAACATCAGGACCTTAATTCTAAAACTTATGGAATGTTCCCCGACTCAGAATGTTTGTAAGCCAACTACTCTGTGCCTTTATATGCCAAATTTTAGCTATTCACTTTATTTTTGGCCCACTAATATAAAACCAGTGCTCAGAGGAAACAATCATTGCTCGCCATGAAGAAATCTTCATTCTAATAGGAACCTTTCAAAGTCTGTGTTAATCGGCAAAATCAAAGCCGGACTGGCTGTGCATAAAGTCAGCACTCTTAGGCACCAGTTCACAGTCCCCAATATCGCCCTCTGGTGGGCTTCTGGTCGACCCGTGCCGGTACCTCACTCAGCCTTCACGGGGTGTCCACTGGTCACCTTGCTTTTAGGCCATGCGCTCTCGCCACTATTCAACAAGTTGGGCTCCTGATGCGACTTGGTGAACTTTACTCGAGTCACCCTTGTGTTCTCCTTTCCAGGTAAACAAATCCACAGGTATCCATGCCCATACGCAAGCAGTCCTTTTATTGCTGCATTTCTCCGACCTCCATACCATATGTAGATACACGTGGACACCCAGCAAGCAATTCAGCATGCTCACAGGCTCTCTTTAACACACACTCCCAGGGAGATGTTTTCTCCCTAATCCCAGATATTTTTTTAACTTCTGGCAAAGACTTATGGTTCCTGAGTACAACAAAGCACTGGTGGGCATCTATTTCACTGCATAGCTGTCTTCCCAGAGGTGGTCAAAACCCGGCTAAAGATCACCCCATTTTGGTGGCTCAAGGCAAGTGGGCTTACAAACTTTCATTTTTCCCACTTCCCATATTTTACCCAGAAAACAACCGAGAATAGGGTGGCTTTGTCTGACCTCTACATATACAAGGAAGAAGAATTACCATGAGGGCAAGGTCAAACATATAGTTACTCTCCATCTTAAGATGAGTTTTTCCATTGCCCCACTGCTAGGTATCCTATTTGTGACTCTGGCTCTCGTAGAGAAACAGGGGCACAGAAACTCATGTCTAAGTGAGACTCATATATAAAGGTTAAGTGTTCATCAAGCAGACATCTGAAAGCAGTGTGGTCCAAACCCACAAGTCCGACATTAACCCATTAACCCACATGTCCAAGACCAATTGCAATGTCCTCCTCCATCTTTCAAAACAGACGACATGTTGCAGGCTGAAGGAGGGGGGCCGAGACAGTGAATGTGTAAGCAGAGCCGCGTGGTCTGTGGATATATCAGCATATCTCTGCACGGCTACTCCAACAATCCGGGCTTCCTTTGGGTAAGTACATGTGTCTTTGGCTCAGGGTCGTCTTGCCGGAAAGGAGCCTTGACAGCTAAAGCAGGGAACAAGCTGAGGCAGCTGCACCCTGCTCCCACGTTCAGAAATGAAGAGACCCAACTAGAATGGCAATGCTCATGGAGCCATTGTCACTCCGCCCTTCATTTAACCGCACGTGTGTATCGCCCATGTTGGCACAATCCACGAACTAAATCCACATTTGCGAACCTGGCACCCGTTCAAAAGTCTTTAACCCCAACATGGAATTAAGTAACATCAGGACCTTAATTCTAAAACTTATGGAATGTTCCCCCACTCAGAAAGTTTGTAAGCCAACTACTCTGTGCCATTATACGCCAAAATTTAGCTATTCACTTTATCTATGGCCCAAAATATAAAACAAGTGCTCAGAGGAAACAATTATTGCTCGCTATGAAGAAATCTTCATTCCAATAGGAACCATTCAAAGTCTGTCTCCCATCGGCAAAATCAAAGCTGGACAGGACGTGCATAAACTCAGCACTCTTAGGCACCAGTTCACAGTCTCCAATGTCGTCCTCTGGTGGGCTTCGGGTCGACCCGTGCCAGTTACCTCGCTCAGCCTTCACGGGGTATCCACCGGTCACCTTGCTTGTAGACCATGGGCTCTCGCCACTATTCAACAAGTTGGGCTCCTGATGCGATGTGGTGAACTTTACTCGAGTCACCCTCGTGTTCTCCTTTTCAGGTAAATCAAATCCACAGGTATCCGTGCCCACATGCAAGCAGTCCTTTTATTGCTGCATTTCTCCGACCTCCACACCACATGTAGATCCACGTGGACACTCAGGAAGCAATTCAGCCTGCTCACAGGCTTTTTTTAACACACAGTCCCAGGGAGATGTTTTCTCCATACTCCCAGATTTTTTTTAACTTCAGGCAAAGACATATGGTTCCAGAGTACAGGAAAGCACTGGTGGGCATCAATTTCACTGCATAGCTGTCTTCCCAGAGGTGGTCTAAACCCAGCTAAAGACCACCCCATTTTGGTGGCTCAAAGCAAGTCGGCTTACAAACTTTCATTTTTCCCACTTCCCATAGTTTCACCAGAAAACAACCGAGTAAAGGGTGGCTTTGTCTGACCTCTACATATACAAGGAAGAAGAATTACCATGAGGGCAAGGTCAAACATATAGTTACTCTCCATCTTAAGATGAGTTTTTCCATTGCCCCACTGCTAGGTATCCTATTTGTGACTCTGGCTCTCGTAGAGAAAAAGGGGCACAGAAAATCATGTCTAAGTGAGACTCATATATAAAGGTTAAGTGTTCATCAAGCAGACATCCGAAAGCAGTGTGGTCCAAACCCACAAGTCCGACATTAACCCATTAACCCACATGTCCAAGACCAATTGCAATGTCCTCCTCCATCTTTCAAAAAAGACGACATGTTGCAGGCTGAAGGAGGGGGGCCGAGACAGTGAGTGTGTAAGCAGAGCCGCGTGGTCTGTGGATATATCAGCATATCTCTGCACGGCTACTCCAACAACCCGGGCTTCCTTTGGGTAAGTACATGTGTCTTCGGCTCAGGGACGTCTTGCCGGAAAGGAGCCTTGACAGCTAAAGCAGGGAACAAGCTGAGGCAGCTGCACCCTGCTCCCACGTTCAGAAAAGAAGAGACCCAACTAGAATGGCAATGCTCAAGGAGCCATTGATCCCTCCGCCCTTCATTTAACTGCACGTGTGTATCACCCAGGTGGGCACAATCCACGAACTAAATCCACATTTGTGAACCTGGCACCCGTTCAAAATTCTTTAACCCCAACATGGAATTAAGTAACATCAGGACCTTAATTCAAAGCCTTATGGAATGTTCCCCCATTCCGAAAGTTTGTAAGCCAACTGCTCTGTGCCTTTATACCCCTAATTTTAGCTATTCACTTTATGTATGGCCCACTAATAAAAAACCAGTGCTCAGAGGAAACAATCATTGCTCACCATGAAGAAATCTTCATTCTAATAGGAACTTTTCACAGTCTGTGTCCATTAGCAAAATCAAAGCCGGAGTGGCCGTGCATAAAGTCAGCACTCTTAGGCACCAGTTCACAGTCTCCAATATCGCCCTCTGCTGGGCTTCGGGTCGACCCGTGCCAGTTACCTCGCTCAGCCTTCACGGGGTATCCACCGGTCACCTTGCTTGTAGACCATGGGCTCTCGCCACTATTCAACAAGTTGGGCTCCTGATGCGACGTGGTGATCTTTACTCGAGTCACCCTTGTGTTCCCCTTTACAGGTAAACAAATCCACAGGTATCCATGCCCATACGCAACAATCCTGTTATTGCTGCATTTCTCCGACCTCCACACCATATGTAGATCCACGTGGACACCCAGCAAGCAATTCAGCCTGCTCACAGGCTCTCTTTAACACTCACTCCCAGGGAGATGTTTTCTCCCTACTCCCAGATTTTTTTTTTTTACTTCTGGCCAAGTCTTATGATTCCTGAGTACACCAAAGAACTGGTGGGCATCTATTTCACTGCATACCTGTCTTCCCAGAGATGGTCAAAACCCAGCTAAAGATCACCCCATTTTGGTGGCTCAAGCAAATGGGCTTACCAACTTTCATTTTCCCCCTTACCCTAGTTTCCCCAGAAAACAACCGAGTAAAGGGTGGCTTTGTCTGACCTCTGGATCGACAAGGAAGAAGAATTACCATGAGGGCAGGGTCAAACATATAGTTACTCTCCATCTTAAGATGAGTTTTTCCATTGCCCCACTGCTAGGTATCCTATTTGTGACTCTGGCTCTCGTAGAGAAACAGGGGCACAGAAACTCATGTCTAAGTGAGACTCATATATAAAGGTTAAGTGTTCATCAAGCAGACATCTGAAAGCAGTGTGGTCCAAACCCCCAAGTCCGACATTAACCCATTAACCCACATGTCTAACAACAATTGCAGTGTCCTCCTACATCTTTCAAAACAGATGACAAGTTGCTGGCTGAAGGAGGAGAGACAAGGCAGTGAATGTGTAAGCAGAGCAGCGTGGGCAGTGGATATGTCAGCATATCTCTACACGGCTACTCCAACAGCCCGGGCTTCCTCTGGGTAGGTCCTTGTGTCTTCGGCTCAGGGACGTCTTGCCGGAAATGAGTCTTGACAACTAAAGCAGGGAACAAGGTGAGGCAGCTGCACCCTGCTCCCATGTTCAGAAATGAAGAGACCCAACAAGAATGGCAATGCTCAAGGAGCCATTGTCACTCCGCCCTTCATTTAACCGCACGTGTGTATCGCCCAGGTTGGCACAATCCACGAACTAAATCCACATTTGCAAATATGGCACCCGTTCAAAATTCTTTAACCACAACATGGAATTAAGTAACACCAGGACCTTAATTCTAAAACTTATGGAATGTTTCCCCACTCAGAAAGATTGTAAGCCAACTACTCTGTGCCATCATACGCCAAATTTTAGCTATTCACTTTATCTATGGCCCAAAATATAAAACAAGTGCTCAGAGGAAATATCATTGCTCGCCATGAAGAAATCTTCATTCCAATAGGAACCATTCGAAGTCTGTGTCCATCGGCAAAATCAAAGCCGGACACGCCGTGCATAAAGTCAGCACTCTTAGGCACCAGTTCATAGTCTCCAATATCGTCCTCTGGTGTGCTTCTTGTCGACCCGTACCGGGGACCTTGCTCAGCCTTCATGGGGTATCCACCGGTCACCTTGCTTGTAGACCATGGGCTCTCGCCACTATTCAACAAGCCTGGGGCCTGATGCACATGGTGAACTTTACTCGAGTCACCCTCGTTTTCTCCTTTTCAGGTAAACCAAATCCACAGGTATCCGTGCCCATACGCAAGCAGTCCTTTCATTGCTGCATTTCTCCGACCTCCACTCCATATGTAGATCCCCGAGGTCACCCAGAAAGCAATTCAGCCTGCTCACAGTCTCTCTTTAACACACAGTCCCTGGGAGATGTTTTCTCCCTACTCCCAGATGTTTTTTTAACTTCTGGCAAAGGCTTATGGTTCCTGAGTTCACGAAAGCACTGGTGGGAATCTATTTCACTGCATAGCTGTCTACCTAGAGGTGGTCTACACCCAGCTAAAGATAACCCCATTTTAGTGGTTCAAAGCAAGTGGGCTTACAAACTTTCATTTTTCCACCTTTCCATAGTTTCCCCAGAAAACAACCGAGTACAGGGTAGCTTTGTCTGACTTCTGGATAGACAAGGAAGTAGAATTACCATGAGGCAAGGTAAAACAAATAGCTACTCTCCATCTTAAGATGAGTTTTTCCATTGCCCCATTGCTAGGTATCTTATTTGTGACTCTGGCTCTCATAGAGAAACAGGGACACAGACATGAGTTTCTAAGTGAGACTCATATATCAAGGTTAAGTGTTCATCAAGCAGACATGCGAAAGCAGTGTGGTCCAAACCCACAAGTCCGACAATAACCCATTAACCCACATGTCCAACACCAATTGCAATGTCCTCCTCCATCTTTCAAAACATTCGACATGTTGCTGGTTGAAGGAGGAGAGCCCAGGCAGTGAATGTGTGAGCAGAGCAGCCTGGGCAGTGGATATGTCAGCATATCTCTGCATGGCTACTCCAGCAGCCCGGGTTTCCTCTTTTTAGGTCCATGTGTCTTCGGCTCTTGGACGTCTTGCCAGAAAGGAGCCTTGACAGCTAAAGCAGGGAACAAGTTGAGTCAGCTGCACCCTGCTCCCACATTCAGAAATGAAGAGACCCAACTAGAATGGCAATGATCAAGGAGCCATTGATCACTCCACCCTTCATTTAACCGCACGTGTGTATCGCCCAGGTTGGCACAATCTACGAACTAAATTCACATTTGCGAACCAGGCACCCGTTCAAAATTCTTTAAACCCAACATGGAATTAAGTTACATCAGACCTTAATTCTAAAACTTATGGAATGTTCCCCCACTCGGAAAGTTTGTAAGCCAACTACTCTGTGCCTTTATACGCCAAATTTTAGCTATCCACTTTATCTATGGCCCACTAATATAAAACCAGTGCTCAGAGGAAACAATCATTCCTCGCTATGAAGAAATCTTCATTCCAATAGGAACCTTTCAAAGTCTGTGTTCATCGGCAAAATCAAAGCCGGACAGGCCGTGCATAAAGTCAGCACTCTTAGGCACCAGTTCACAGTCTCCAATATCGCCCTATGGTAGGCTTCTGGTCGGCCCGTGCCAGCTACCTCACTCAGCCTCCACGGGGTGTCCACCAGTCTCCTTGCTTGTAGACCATGGGCTCTCGCTAATGTTCAACAAGCCTGGGCTCCTGATGCAACGTGGGGAACTTTAGTCGAATCACCCTCTTTTTCTCCTTTTCAGGTAAACCAAATCCACTGGTATCTGGGCCATACACAAGCAGTTCTTTTATTGCTGCAGTTCTCCGACCTCCACTCCATATGAAGATCCACGTGGTCACCCAGCAAGCAATTCAGCCTGCTCACAGGCTCTCTTTAACACACAGTCCAGTGAGATGTTTTCTCCCTACTCTTAGATTTTATTTTAACTTCTGGCAAAGGCTTTTGGTTCCTGAGTACAGGAAAGCACTGGTGGGCATCTAATTCACTGCACAGCAGTCTTCCCAGAGGTAGCTTAACCCAGCTAAAGATCACCCAATTTTGGTGGCTCTAAGCATGTGGGCTTACAAACTTTCATTTTTCCCACTTCCCATATTTTCCCTAGAAAACAACCGAGTAAAGGGTGGCTTTTTCTGACCTCTGGATAGACAAGGAAGAAGAATTACCATGAGGGCAAAGTCAAACAAATAGCTACTCTCCATCTTAAGATGAGTTTTTCCATTGCCCCACTGCTAGGTATCCTATTTGTGACTCTGGCTCTCGTAGAGAAACAGGGGCACAGAAACTCATGTCTAAGTGAGACTCATATATAAAGGTTAAGTGTTCATCAAGCAGACATCTGAAAGCAGTGGGGTCCAAACCCACAAGTCCGACATTAACCCATTAACCCACATGTCGAAACCAATTGCAATGTCCTCCTCCATCTTTCAAAACAGACGACATGTTGCAGGCTGAAGGAGGGGGGCCGAGACAGTGAATGTGTAAGCAGAGCCGCGTGGTCTGTGGATATATCAGCATATCTCTGCACGGTTACTCCAACAACCCGGGCTTCCTTTGGGTAAGTACATGTGTCTTCGGCTCAGGGACGTCTTGCCGGAAAGGAGCCTTGACAGCTAAAGCAGGGAACAAGCTGAGGCAGCTGCACCCTGCTCCCACGTTCAGAAATGAAGAGACCCAACTAGAATGGCAATGCTCAAGGAGCCATTTATCCCTCCGCCCTTCATTTAACTGCACGTGTGTATCACCCAGGTGGGCACAATCCACGAACTAAATCCACATTTGTGAACCTGGCACCCGTTCAAAATTCTTTAACCCCAACATGGAATTAAGTAACATCAGGATCTTAATTCAAAGCCTTATGGAATGTTCCCCCACTCCGAAAGTTTGTAAGCCAACTGCTCTGTGCCTTTATACCCCTAATTTTAGCTATTCACTTCATGTATGGCCCAGTAATATAAAACCAGTGCTCAGAGGAAACAATCATTGCTCGCCATGAAGAAATCTTCATTCTAATAGGAACCTTTCACAGTCTGTGTCCATCGGCAAAATCAAAGCCGGACAGGCCGTGCATAAAGTCAGCACTCTTAGGCACCAGTTCACAGTCTCCAATATCGCCCTCTGGTGGGCTTCTGGTCGACCCGTGCCGGCTACCTCGCTCAGCCTTCACGGGGTGTCCACTGGTCACCTTGCTTGTAGACCATGGGCTCTCGCCACTATTCAACAAGTTGGGCTCCTGATGCGACGTGGTGAACATTCCTCGAGTCACCCTTTTGTTCCCCTTTACAGGTAAACAAATCCACTGGTATCCGTGCCCATACGCAAGCAATCCTGTTATTGCTGCATTTCTCCGACCTCCACACCATATGTAGATCCACGTGGACACCCAGCAAGCAATTCAGCCTGCTCACAGGTTCTCTTTAACACACACTCCCAGGGAGATGTTTTCTCCCTAATCCCAGATATTTTTTTTTACTTCTGGCCAAGTCTTATGATTCCTGAATACACCAAAGAACTGGTGGGCATCTATTTCACTGCATACCTGTCTTCCCAGAGGTGGTCAAAACCCAGCTAAAGATCACCCCATTTTGGTGGTTCAAGCAAATGGGCTTACAAACTTTCATTTTTCCTCCTTACCCTAGTTTCCCCAGAAAACAACCGAGTAAAGGGTGGCTTTGTCTGACCTCTGGATCGACAAGGAAGTAGAATTACCATGAGGGCAAGGTCAAACATATAGTTACTCTCCTTCTTAAGATGAGTTTTTCCATTGCCCCACTGCTAGGTATCCTATTTGTGACTCTGCCTCTCATAGAGAAACAGGGACACAGAAACTCATGTCTAAGTGAGACTCATATATCAAGGTTAAGTGTTCATCAAGCAGACATCTGAAAGCAGTGTTGTCCAAACCCCCAAGTCCGACATTAACCCATTAACCCACATGTCTAACAACAATTGCAGTGTCCTCCTCCATCTTTCAAAACAGATGACATGTTGCTGGCTGAAGGAGGAGAGACGATGCAGTGAATGTGTAAGCAGAAGAGCGTGGGCAGTGGATATGTCAGCATATCTCTACACGGCTACTCCAACAGCCCGGGCTTCCTCTGGGTAGGTCCATGTGTCTTCGGCTCAGGGACGTCTTGCCGGGAAGGAGCCTTGTCAGCTAAAGCAGGGAACAAGGTGAGGCAGCTGCACCCTGCTCCCATGTTCAGAAATGAAGAAACCCAACAAGAATGGCAATGCTCAAGGAGCCATTGATCCCTCTGCCCTTGATTTAACCGCACGTGTGTATCGCCCAGGTTGGCACAATCCACGAACTAAATCCACATTTGCGAACCTGGCACCCGTTCAAAATTCTTTAACCACAACATGGAATTAAGTAACACCAGGACCTTAATTCTAAAACTTATGGAATGTTTCCCCACTCAGAAAGTTTGTAAGCCAACTACTCTGTGCCATCATACGCCAAATTTTAGCTATTCACTTTATCTATGGCCCAAAATATATAACAAGTGCTCAGAGGAAATATCATTGCTCGCCATGAAGAAATCTTCATTCCAATAGGAACCATTCAAAGTCTGTGTCTATCGGCAAAATCCAAGCCGGACACGCCGTGCATAAAGTCAGCACTCTTAGGCACCAGTTCACAGTCTCCAATATCGTCCTCTGGTGTGCTTCTTGTCGACCCGTACCGGGGACCTCGCTCAGCCTTCATGGGGTATCCACCGGTCACCTTGCTTGTAGACCATGGGCTCTCGCCACTATTAAACAAGCCTGGGGTCCTGATGCACATGGTGAACTTTACTCGAGTCACCCTCGTGTTCTCCTTTTCAGGTAAACCAAATCCACAGGTATCCGTGCCCATACGCAAGCAGTCCTTTTATTGCTGCATTTCTCCGACCTCCACTCCATATGTAGATCCCCGAGGTCACCCAGAAAGCAATTCAGCCTGCTCACAGTCTCTCTTTAACACGCAGTCCCTGGGAGATGTTTTCTCCCTACTCCCAGATATTTTTTTAACTTCTGGCAAAGGCTTATGGTTCCTGAGTTCACGAAAGCACTGGTGGGCATCTATTTCACTGCATAGCTGTCTACCCAGAGGTGGTCTAAACCCAGCTAAAGATAACCCCATTTTAGTGGTTCAAAGCAAGTGGGCTTACAAACTTTCATTTTTCCACCTTTCCATAGTTTCCCCAGAAAACAACCGAGTACAGGGTAGCTTTGACTGACTTCTGGATAGACAAGGAAGTAGAATTACCATGAGGCAAGGTAAAACAAATAGCTACTCTCCATCTTAAGATGAGTTTTTCCATTGCCCCACTGCTAGGTATCCTATTTGTGACTCTGGCTCTCATAGAGAAACAGGGACACAGAAACTCATGTCTAAGTGAGACTCATATATCAAGGTTCAGTGTTCATCAAGCAGACATCCGAAAGCAATGTGGTCCAAACCCACAAGTCCGACAATAACCCATTAACCCACATGTCCAACACCAATTGCAATGTCCTCCTCCATCTTTCAAAACATTCGACATGTTGCTGGCTGAAGGAGGAGAGCCCAGGCAGTGAATGTGTAAGCAGAGCAGCCTGGGCAGTGGATATGTCAGCATATCTCTGCATGGCTACTCCAGCAGCTCGGGTTTCCTCTTGGTAGGTCCATGTGTCTTCGGCTCGGGGACTTCTTGCCAGAAAGGAGCCTTGACAGCTAAAGCAGGGAAAAAGCTGAGTCAGCTGCACCCTGCTCCCACATTCAGAAATGAAGAAACCCAACTAGAATGGCAATGATCAAGGAGCCATTGATCACTCCACCCTTCATTTAACCGCACGTGTGTATCGCCCAGGTTGGCACAATCCACGAACTAAATTCACATTTGCGAACCAGGCACCCGTTGAAAATTCTTTAAACCCAACATGGAATTAAGTTACATCAGACCTTAATTCTAAAACTTATGGAATGTTCCCCCACTCGGAAAGTTTGTAAGCCAACTACTCTGTGCCTTTATACACCAAATTTTAGCTATCCACTTTGTCTATGGCCCACTAATATAAAACCAGTGCTCAGAAGAAACAATCAATGCTCGCTATGAAGAAATCTTCATTCCAATAGGAACCTTTCAAAGTCTGTGTTCATCGGCAAAATCAAAGCCCGAGAGGCCGTGCATAAAGTCAACACTCTTAGGCACCAGTTAACAGTCTCCAATATCGCCCTATGGTGGGCTTCTGGTAGACCCGTGCCAGCTACCTCACTCAGACTCCACGGGGTGTCCACTGGTCTCTTTGCTTGGAGACCATGGGCTCTCGCTAATGTTCAACAAGCCTGGGCTCCTGATGCGACGTGGTGAACTTTAGTCGAATCACCCTCTTTTTCTCCTTTTCAGGTAAACCAAATCCACAGGTATCTGGGCCCATACACAAACAGTCCTTTTATTGCTGCATTTCTCCGACCTCCACTCCATATGAAGATCCACGTGGTCACCCAGCAAGCAATTCAGCCTGCTCACAGACTCTCTTTAACACACAGTCCAGGGAGATGTTTTCTCCCTACTCTCAGATTTTATTTTAACTTCTGGCAAAGGCTTATGGTTCCTGAGTACACCAAAGCACTGGTGGGCATCTAATTCACTGCACAGCAGTCTTCCCAGAGGTAGCTTAACCCAGCTAAAGATCACCCAATTTTGGTAGCTCTAAGCATGTGGGCTTACAAACTTTCATTTTTCCCACTTCCCATATTTTCCCCAGAAAACAACCGAGTAAAGGGTGGCTTTGTCTGACCTCTGGATAGACAAGGAAGAAGAATTACCATGAGGGCAAAGTCAAACAAATAGCTACTCTCCATCTTAAGATGAGTTTTTCCATTGCCCCACTGCTAGGTATCCTATTTGTGACTCTGGCTCTCGTAGAGAAACAGGGGCACAGAAACTCATGTCTAAGTGACACTCATATATAAAGGTTAAGTGTTCATCAAGCAGACATCTGAAAGCAGTGTGGTCCAAACCCACAAGTCAGACATTAACCCACATGTCGAAACCAATTGCAATGTCCTCCTCCATCTTTCAAAACAGACGACATGTTGCAGGCTGAAGGAGGGGGACCGAGACAGTGAATGTGTAAGCAGAGCCGCGTGGTCTGTGGATATATCAGCATATCTCTGCACGGCTACTCCAACAACCCGGGCTTCCTTTGGGTAAGTACATGTGTCTTCGGCTCAGGGACGTCTTGCCGGAAAGGAGCCTTGACAGCTAAAGCAGGGAACAAGCTGAGGCAGCTGCACCCTGCTCCCACGTTCAGAAAAGAAGAGACCAAACTAGAATGGCAATGCTCAAGGAGCCTTTGATCCCGCCACCCTTCATTTATCCGCACGTGTGTATCGCCCAGGTTGGCACAATCCACGAACTAAATCCACATTTGCGAACCTGGCACCCGTTCAAAATTCTTTAACCACAACATGGAATTAAGTAACACCAGGACCTTAATTCTAAAACTTATGGAATGTTTCCCCACTCAGAAAGATTGGAAGCCAACTACTCTGTGCCATCATACGCCAAATTTTAGCTATTCACTTTATCTATGGCCCAAAATATAAAACAAGTGCTCAGAGGAAATATCATTGCTCGCCATGAAGAAATCTTCATTCCAATAGGAACCATTCAAAGTCTGTGTCCATCGGCAAAATCAAAGCCGGACACGCCGTGCATAAAGTCAGCACTCTTAGGCACCAGTTCACAGTCTCCAATATCGTCCTCTGGTGTGCTTCTTGTCGACCCGTACCGGGGACCTCGCTCAGCCTTCATGGGGTATCCACCGGTCACCTTGCTTGTAGACCATGGGCTCTCGCCACTATTCAACAAGCCTGGGGTCCTGATGCACATGGTGAACTTTACTCGAGTCACCCTCGTGTTCTCCTTTTCAGGTAAACCAAATCCACAAGTATCCGTGCCCATACGCAAGCAGTCCTTTTATTGCTGCATTTCTCCGACCTCCACTCCATATGTAGATCCCCGAGGTCACCCAGAAAGCAATTCAGCCTGCTCACAGTCTCTCTTTAACACGCAGTCCCTGGGAGATGTTTTCTCCCTACTCCCAGATGTTTTTTTAACTTCTGGCAAAGGCTTATGGTTCCTGAGTTCACGAAAGCACTGGTGGGCATCTATTTCACTGCATAGCTGTCTACCCAGAGGTGGTCTAAACCCAGCTAAAGATAACCCCATTTTAGTGGTTCAAAGCAAGTGGGCTTACAAACTTTCATTTTTCCACCTTTCCATAGTTTCCCCAGAAAACAACCGAGTACAGGGTAACTTTGTCTGACTTCTGGATAGACAAGGAAGTAGAATTACCATGAGGCAAGGTAAAACAAATAGCTACTCTCCATCTTAAGATGAGTTTTTCCATTGCCCCACTGCTAGGTATCCTATTTGTGACTCTGGCTCTCGTAGAGAAACAGGGACACAGAAACTCATGTCTACGTGAGACTCATATATCAAGGTTAAGTGTTCATCAAGCAGACATCCGAAAGCAATGTGGTCCAAACCCACAAGTCCGACAATAACCCATTAACCCTCATGTCCAACACCAATTGCAATGTCCTCCTCCATCTTTCAAAACATTCGACATGTTGCTGGCTGAAGGAGGAGAGCCCAGGCAGTGAATGTGTAAGCAGAGCAGCCTGGGCAGTGGATATGTCAGCATATCTCTGCATGGCTACTCCAGCAGCCCGGGTTTCCTCTTGGTAGGTCCATGTGTCTTTGGCTCAGGGACGTCTTGCCAGAAAGGAGCCTTGACAGCTAAAGCAGGGAACGAGCTGAGTCAGCTGCACCCTGCTCCCACATTCAGAAATGAAGAGACCCAACTAGAATGGCAATGATCAAGGAGCCATTGATCACTCCACCCTTCCTTTAACCGCACGTGTGTATCGCCCAGGTTGGCACAATCCACGAACTAAATTCACATTTGCTAACCAGGCACCCGTTCAAAATTCTTTAAACCCAACATGGAATTAAGTTACATCAGACCTTAATTCTAAAACTTATGGAATGTTCCCCCACTCGGAAAGTTTGTAAGCCAACTACTCTGTGCCTTTATACACCAAATGTTAGCTATCCACTTTGTCTATGGCCCACTAATATAAAACCAGTGCTCAGAAGAAACAATCATTGCTCGCTATGAAGAAATCTTCATTCCAATAGGAACCTTTCAAAGTCTGTGTCCATCGGCAAAATCAAACCCGTACAGGCCGTGCATAAAGTCAACACACTTAGGCACCAGTTCACAGTCTCCAATATCGCCCTATGGTGCGCTTCTGGTCGACCTGTGCCAGCTACCTCACTCAGCATCCACGGGGTGTCCACCGGTCTCCTTGCTTGTAGACCATGGGCTATCGCTAATGTTCAACAAGCCTGGGCTCCTGATGCGACGTGGTGAACTTTAGTCGAATCACCCTCTTTTTCTCCTTTTCAGGTAAACCAAATCCACAGGTATCTGGGCCCATACACAAGCAGTCCTTTTATTGCTGCAGTTCTCCGACCTCCACTCCATAAGAAGCTCCACGTGGTCGCCCAGCAAGCAGTTCAGCCTGCTCACAGACTCTCTTTAACACACGGTCCAGGGAGATGTTTTCTCCCTACTCTCAGATTTTATTTTAACTTCTGGCAAAGGCTTTTGGTTCCTGAGTACACGAAAGCACTGGTGGGCATCTAATTCACTGCACAGCACGCATCCCAGAGGTAGCTTAACCCAGCTAAAGATCACCCAATTTTGGTGGCTCTAAGCATGTGGGCTTACAAACTTTCATTTTTCCCACTTCCCATATTTTCCCCAGAAAACAACCGAGTAAAGGGTGGCTTTTTCTGACCTCTGGATGGACAAGGAAGAAGAATTACCATGAGGGCAAAGTCAAACAAATAGCTACTCTTCATCTTAAGATGAGTTTTTCCATTGCCCCACTGCTAGGTATCCTATTTGTGACTCTGGCTCTCGTAGAGAAACAGGGGCACAGAAACTCATGTCTAAGTGAGACTCATATATAAAGGTTAAGTGTTCATCAAGCAGACATCTGAAAGCAGTGTGGTCCAAACCCACAAGTCAGACATTAACCCATTAACCCACATGTCGAAACCAATTGCAATGTCCTCCTCCATCTCTCAAAACAGACGACATGTTGCAGGCTGAAAGAGGGGGGCCGAGGCAGTGAATGTGTAAGCAGAGCCGCGTGGTCTGTGGATATATCAGCATATCTCTGCACGGCTACTCCAACAACCCGGGCTTCCTTTGGGTAAGTACATGTGTCTTCGGCTCAGGGACGTCTTGCCGGAAAGGAGCCTTGACAGCTAAAGCAGGGAACAAGCTGAGGCAGCTGCACCCTGCTCCCACGTTCAGAAATGAAGAGACCCAACTAGAATGGCAATGCTCAAGGAGCCATTGATCCCTCCGCCCTTCATTTAACTGCACGTGTGTATCACCCAGGTTGGCACAATCCACGAACTAAATCCACATTTGTTAACCTGGCACCCCTTCAAAATTCTTTAACCCCAACATGGAACTAAGCAACATCAGGAACTTAATTCAAAGCCTTATGGAATGTTCCCCCATTCCGAAAGTTTGTAAGCCAACTGCTCTGTGCCTTTATACCCCTAGTTTTAGCTATTCACTTTATGTATGGCCCACTAATATAAAACCAGTGCTCAGCGGAAACACTGATTGCTCTCCATGAAGAAATCTTCATTCTAATAGGAACCTTTCACAGTCTGTGTCCATCGGCAAAATCAAAGCCGGACAGGCCGTGCATAAAGTCAGCACGCTTAGGCACCAGTTTACAGTCTCCAATATCGTCCTCTGGTGTGCTTGTCGACCCGTACCGGGGACCTCGCTCAGCTTTCATGGGGTATCCACCGGTCACCTTGCCTGTAGACCATGGGCTCTCGCCACTATTCAACAAGCCTGGGGTCCTGATGCACATGGTGAACTTTACTCGAGTCACCCTCGTGTTCTCCTTTTCAGGTAAACCAAATCCCCAGGTATCCGTGCCCATACGCAAGCATTCCTTTTATTGCTGCATTTCTCTGACCTCCACTCCATATGTAGATCCCCGAGGTTACCCAGGAAGCAATTCAGCCTGCTCACATTCTCTCTTTTACACACAGTCCCTGGGAGATGTTTTCTCCCTACTCCCAGATTTTTTTTTTTAACTTCTAGCAAAGACTTATGGTTCCTGAGTTCACGAAAGCACTGATGCGCATCTATTTCACAGCACAGCTGTCTTCCAAGAGGTGTTCTAAACCCAGCGAAAGTAACCCCATTTTGGTGACTCAAAGCAAGTGGGCTCACAATCATTCATTTTTCCCACTACCCATAGTTTCCCCAGAAAACAACCGAGTAAAGGGTGGCTTTGTCTGACCTCTGGATAGACAAGGAAGAAGAATTACCACAAGGGCAAGGTGAAACAAATAGCTACTCTCCATCTTAAAATGAGTTTTTCCATTGCCCCACTGCTAGGTATCCTATTTGTGACTCTGGCTCTCATAGAGAAACAGGGGCACAGAAACTCATGTCTTCATGAGACTCATATATAAAGGTTAAGTGTTCATCAAGCAGACATCCGAAAGCAGTGTGGTCCAAACCCACAAGTCCGACAATAACCCATTAACCCACATGTCCAAAACCAATTGCATTATCCTCCTCCATCTTTCAAAACAGACGACATGTTGCTGGTGAAGGAGGAGATCCAAGACAGAGGATGTGTAAGCAGAGTAACGTGGGCAGTGCATATGTCAGCATATCTCTTCCCGGCTACTCCAACAACCCGGGATTCCTCTGGGTAGTTCCACGTGTCTTCGGGTCAGGGATGTCTTGCCGGAAAGGAGCCTTGACAGGTAAAGCAGGGAACAAGCTGAGGCAGCTGCACCCTGCTCCCACGTTCAGAAATGATGATACCCAACTAGAATGGCAATGCTCAAGGAGCCATTGATCCCTCCGCCCTTCATTTAACTGCACGTGTGTATCACCCAGGTTGGCACAATCCACGAACTAAATCCACATTTGTGAACCTGGCACCCGTTCATAATTCTTTAACCCCAACATGGAATTAAGTAACATCAGGACCTTAATTCTAAACCTTATGGAATGTTCCCCCACTCAGAAAGTTTGTAAGCCAACTGCTCTGTGCCTTTATACCCTTAATTTTAGCTATTCACTTTATCTATGGCCCTCTAATATAAACCCAGTGCTCAGAGGAAACAATCATTGCTCGCCATGAAGAAATCTTCATTCCAATAGGAACCTTTCAATGTCTGTGTCCATCGGCAAAATCAAAGCCGGACAGGCCGTGCATAAAGTCAGCACTCTTAGGCACCAGTTCACAGTCTCCAATATCGTCCTTTGGTGGGCTTCAGGTCGACCCGTGCCAGCTACCTCACTCAGCCTTCTCGGGGTGTCCACCAGTCACCTTGCTTGTAGACCATGGGCTCTCGCCAATGTTCAACAAGAGTGGGCTCCTGATGCGGCCTGGTGAACTTTAATTGAGTTACCCTCGTGTTCTCCTCCTTGTTAGGTAAACCAAATCCACAGGTATCCGGGCCCATACACAAGCAGTCCTTTTATTGCTGCATTTCTCCGACCTCCACTCCATATGTAGATCCCCGTGGTCACCCAGAAAGCAATTCAGCCTGCTCACAGGCTCTCTTTAACACACCATCCTAGGAAGATGTTTTCTCCCTACTCCCAGATTTTTTTTAAATTCTGGCAAAGACTTATGGTTCCTAAGTACATGAAAGCACTGTTGGGCATCTATTTCACTGCATAGCTGTCTACCCAGAGGTGGTCTAAACCCAGCTAAAGATAACCCCATTTTAGTGGTTCAAAGCAAGTGGGCTTACATACTTTCATTTTTCCCACTTCCCATATTTTCCCCAGAAAACAACCGAGTACAGGGTGGCTTTGTCTGACCTCTACATAGACAAGGAAGAAGAATTACCATGAGGGCAAGGTCAAACAAATAGCTACTCTCCATCTTAAGATGAGTTTTTCCATTGCCCCACTGCTAGGTATCCTATTTGTGACTCTGGCTCTCGTAGAGAAACAGGGGCACAGAAACTCATGTCTAAGTGACACTCATATATAAAGGTTAAGTGTTCATCAAGCAGACATCTGAAAGCAGTGTGGCCCAAACCCACAAGTCCGACAATAACCCATTAACCCACATGTCCAACACCAATTGCAATGTCCTCCTCCATCTTTCAAAACAGATGACATGTTGCTGGCTGAAGGAGGAGAGCTGAGGCATTGAATGTGTAAGCAGAGCAGCGTGGGCATTGGATATGTCAGCATATCTCTGCACGGCTACTCCAACAGCCCGGGCTTCCTTTGTGTAGGTCCATGTGTCTTCGGCTCAGGGACGTCTTGCCGAAAGGAGCCTTGACAGCTAAAGCAGGTAAGAAGCTTAGGCAGGTGCACCCTGCTCCCACATTCAGAAATGAAGAGACCCAACTAGAATGGCAATGCTCAAGGAGCCATTGATCCCTCCGCCCTTCATTTAACCGCACGTGTGTATCGCCCAGGTTGGCACAATTCACGAACTATATCCAAACATGCCATCCTGGCACCCATTCAGAATTGAAATTACGTGACACCAATAACTTAATTCTATAAGCCTCTGATTATGTTTCTCCCTCTGGAATGTTTTTAAGCCATCTACTCCGTGCACTTGTACCTCATATTTTCGCTGTTTGCTTAATCTACGGCCCTCTTAGATCAAACCTTTTCTCAGAGGAAAAAATCATTTTCGACCTGAATAAATCTTCATTCCAATAGGAACCTATTGAATTTTGCGTCCATCAACAATGTCAAAACCGAACAAGCCATTCATAAAGTCAGCCATGATCCACTCCAGTTCACAGCCTCGAAAATCCACCATCTGTTTGGGTTCTGGTCAACCCATGCCTTCCTCAGCTCTACGGTGTCCACCGATCACCTTGCTTGTAGACCATGAGCTCTCTCCAATATTCAAGAAGCTTGGGTTACTCATGCTAGATCATGAATTTTTGTTGATTCACTCTCATATTCTCCATTTCTCCTGTAAACCAAATACACAAGTGTCAGAGGCCAAACTCAATTAGTGTTTTTATTACTACATTTCTCCAACTTCTACTGAGCAAGTAGATTCACGTGGTCACCTTGCAAAACCGTCAGCCTGCTCATAAGCTCCCTTTTACACCCATTCCCTGGGAGGTATTTTCTTTGTACTCCCAGATTTTTTTAGTGTTGGCAAAGACTTGTGGTTCCTGAGTACAGGAAAGCACTGTTTCGCATATAAATCAATTCTCTGCATAGCTGTCTTCTAAGGTGTTTCCTAAGCCCATGTAAAGATCAAATTTTGTTGGCTCAAAGCAAGTGGGCTTACAAACTTTCTGCTCTCATACTTCCCATAGTTTCCCCAGTAATCTATTGAATATAGGGTGGCTTTGTCTGACCACTGGCTAGACAGAGAAGGAAAACTACCATGAGGGAGAGGTCAGACAAACATCTACTCTCCATCTTATGGCTAGTTTCTCCAGTACACCACTGCTAAGGTACCACAATGTGTTAGTCAGGGTACTTTAGGGAAAGAACTACAGTGAAACTCATGTCTAAGGGAGAGTTTTATATAGTTTATATAAAGTGCTTTATATAGTTTATATATAGTGTGCATCAAGCAAAAATCCCAAACCTGTCCTGCCAAAACCCACAAGTCCAAAATTAATCCCTCAACCCCTTTATCCAGTATCAAACCACAAAGTCCTCCTCCATCTCACAAACCAGACACCATGATGTTGACTGGAGGAGGAAAGCCGATTCAGTGAATGTGTAAGCATCTCTGCACTGGCATCGTGTCTACTAGGTCCATGTGGCTTCTCCTCAGGGATGTCTTTCAGGAAATTATTCTTGGGAGCTAAAGCAGGGAACTGGCTAAGGGAGCTGCATCCGGATCTGACCATCATAAAGCAAGGCACCCCAGCATTAGAAAGGCGTGGATCCCTGAACCACTTATCCCTCTCCCTTTCAATTCGCCCCACATGTGTTTATCGGCCAGCTTGTCACAGCAAACTAACTACCTCACAGCTCTTCTAACAGTCCATGACATCAATTGTATCAAGCTCATTTATACCACTATCATTTGTTGCCATCATTTTCTAAACAGTTACTTTCTTTTTGAACTCTTGGTTCAATTCTTCTCTTTTCCTACACTCCCACTCTCGTGACCCCTTGATTTCCTATCTTATACTGAGTGCTGTGTCCCTTCACCACATTCATGTTGTTTACCCCCCTGGGGAGCAGTATTATACAGCAATCATTGTGATCGGTTTCCCCTTTCTACCCCTACCTTCCATCTACCCTCCTGGTACCCTTCGGTTTCTGTTCCTGAGGGGTTGGTCTGACCTTGATTCTGTGTGTCATGATCCTTTATCTGTACCTGTATACATGCTCTTGCCTACGCACAACTGATTGGCAGAACTGGGATCATGATAGAGGGGGGTGAGGAAGCCTTAAAGATACAGAGGTATGTTGTACATTTCATTAGTGTTATACTGTGCTCTGGTTGCCTCATCCTTTTGTTGTGACCCTTCTGTGAGGGTATGTCCTCCCGTCTACAGATGGTTTTTGGGGCTCTGCTCCAACCCCTTTATCCTAAACAATATGGGGGTTTTTGTTTGTTTGCAGTCTTCTGGTGCCTACCTGATTCTGTCAACACCTCATGATCTTACAGGCTAGGGCCCTTTCATATGGGATTTGTTGCTTCTTTGCTAGATGGCTGCAAGTTTACCATCAGTTTTTTAAGAATCCAGATGTTTTATCTTTTTATAGCTGGGCATCATCAGCTTTCTTTACCTCATTTGCTTATGCATTCATTTTGCCTTCAGCTATTATGCTGGGAGGGTGAGCATCACTGAATGCTGGGTTGTTAGAACAAAGTGTTCTTGTGTTGAGGGAGGGCTTAAGCAGAGGCCCAAAGTCCATCCACTTCCTTAATTTATCGCTATGTAAATATATGTACATAGGCCAATACCTCGATTTTTATTAATATATTTTCATAAGTGCACACCTATGTTTATTCCTGTATCCTTAGATTTGCTTCCTAGATCGTTCCTGTTTTCTTTTTACCTTCCTCCTTTCCCAACATCATGCGTGCCCTTCTTCTCTCAGCTAGATTGCCGTTGCTCCACCACCACCACCAGGATCTCTATGTCCTCCTTGTTGTTCCTTTTAATTCCCTAGTTGTTTCCTGTCTATGGCATCGTTTGCTCACCACTCCTTTCCTCCCACTGTCTCCTCTCCCAAGTGCCTCCAGAAATGCCGGTCCCTTTACTTTCTCCTTGGGCTTTCTTCCCAAACCTATCTTATATTGGTAGGCAAAGCAATAAAAGAGACAAAGCAAAAAGAAAACAAAAGACTGAATAAAAAGGGAAAACAACAAAAGGGGGGAAACCTAGAAAACCCCCCTGAAAACACATACAAAATTCCAAATCTGTCTGCTGACCTTTATGATTATCTCCCCACCAGTCTAGAGGGGTTCTGAGAACTGCCCCTCCTAGCCTGAAATCTATTGTAGGGACACTTCAAGGGCTTCGTGGCTTGGCAATGCTCCCATTGCTGATCTGTTCTGTTTCCTTCCTGGTTCATCCCATTGTGGGGATGGTCAGGCCCGACTCACTCCCTGCTGGGTGTCCCGAGTATTGTCCTCATTCACAATATGTTCCAGTGAGGGGACACCATGTCTCAAGCTGTTGTCAGCCCTACAGTCCTCTCTGTGCCTTAGCAGCAGCATGCAGGGCCGTCCTCCTCAGGACTTGGTGTGCCAGTATCCAGTCTAAACCCTCACTCCCTTTTTCCTTTGGGTTTACACTTCCATATGGGCATGGCGGGCCAGCCCCTCTCCCCAACCTGTAGGCTAAGTGTTGTCCTCTGTAGCGCATACTTCTAGGGGAAATGGAAGCGGGGTTGTCAGTTTGGCTTTGATTGGGGATGGCCCCATAGACCCCTCAGTGATCTACATATAACCTCCTCCCTGGAGGATGGGCAACAGGAAAGTGGGTGAAAACTTGGATCTCCATCTGCAGAAGAATGAAACAGGACCCATACCTCACTCCATGTACAAAAACAAACTTAAACTGGATTACAGACCTAAATGTAAACCCCAGAGCTATCAGGATCATCAATTAGAAACTTAAGGGGTCTATTGCAGGGCATACATGGACTAGCAAATCTAATAAAGGAAGCACACAGAGCAAAAGACAACACAGATGCCTGGGGCCTACTAAAATAAAACACTTATGCACCTCAAAAAATTTCATCAAAATAGTAAAATGAGAACTCACAGATTGGGGTGGTGGGGTAACAATGACACAACTAACGAGAGACTTGTTACCAAAATCTATGGAATTTTTCTAAGAAAAAAATTAGTCCAATTGAAAGGTGGGCAAAGGACATAAAATAGACATTCACCAAAGCTGGCTTGTGAATGACTAACACATACATGAAGATATGCTCACCATTTCCTAGCCACCCAGGAAATGCAAATCAAAACAACAATGAGTTATTACCGTACACTCCTCACAATAGCAATTGAAACACACAACAGAGAATGACAAATGCTAGAGAGGGCGTGGAGCATTTGAAACTCTTATACATGGCTGGTAGTCTTGTAAACGTTTACAACCAGTGGGGAACGCTATGAGACTACCTGAAGCAAGTAGCATTAGACCCAGCAACACCTCTGCTTGTCATATACCCCAAAGTAGTAAGAGACAGACCCCAGACATGTGTTCTCCTACATTCACCGTAGCACTGTTCACAATAGCAAGAGGCTGGAAAGAGCCCAAATGCCCATCAGTAAAAGAATGGAGGAAGAAACTCTGGTACACATGGAAATTATGTGCCCCTGAAAAACAGTGATGAAACCATGAAACACCCCATTACATAGATGGGCCTGGAAATGATTATGCTTCGTAAAGTTAGTCAATCACAAAAGGACTGGCACACTACTATAAGGATAAACACCAAGATAAAGGCAGAATTCTGCTCTTGGGTCATGTAATCATCTTTTTGTCATGAAATCTGGCCTCCCAAACAAGGTAGTGAGCCAGTATAGTACCCGTGCACTATATATTGCCCTCTTTACAATTGCATCTTACAAACCACTTCAACGGAAGACACGTCCCCTCCACTGGGATCAATTTCTCAAGATGGGAAGGGAGGAAGGAGGGAGACGACCAATCAGTTGCTGCCATACAACATTGTCCTACGGTCACCCAAATTCAACAGATACTCCTACGAGAGTGATTAGCAAACCATCCTGGAAACTCAAGTCAAGACATGAGGGGGAGACGGGTCTGTCTTGGAAAAGGCAATTACACTTTCGTTGATGGGTAAACTGGGTAGAGCAAGATGCCATCTGGGGGGAAACATGCTTAACGGTACTTATAGAACCCAAGGAGAGAATACGCCTGGTATTACATTCCTAACTGGACACTTTTGACCTGGTTTCTATCCAGTCCTTGGTGATCCAGACTGGATGCTGTAGTCATCTAGGATTTTAGACTCTGTTCTTTCCAGGCTCACAACATCCTCCATGGGCCACATCAGAAGGATCCGATTTGGAAAGTCACTAAGGAGCTGATAAGATAAAGCCCACTAGACCTTATTAGCTCCTTAGTGGCTTTCCAAATCAGTGGGATTTACCTTAGATTCGCCTGAAACAGGTTTAAGAAAGTGCTTTAAAACATACTCCCTTGGACTTAGGGCAAAGTGCTCTAGTGTCCAAAGATGCAGATGACTGCTATCTTAATACTCTGGAATTTGAGTTTGTTGGATTTCAGTCTGGATCTCTTGCTTTGGGAATACCCTGTGAATGGTGTCCCAGGACTATCATATAGTTACTGTTTGTATTCTCTCTTTGCTTTTTTGTCACATATGTTAATCTGGAAGGTATAGTCCTGGCTTTGTGAATGAATGTTATTGAAAATTTTATCCTATTCCCAGTGTATGTGTAGTGACCAGTCACTTAATCTTTTTTTTAATCATTTTACTGGGAGCTCATACAATTCTTATCACAATCTATACATCCATCCATTGTGTCAAGCACATATATACATTTGTTGCCATCATCATTCTCAAAAAATTTGCCTTCTACTTCAGTCCTTAATATTGGCTCCTCCTTTTGTGCCCCTCCTGCCTCCTTCCCCTCCCTCATGAATCCTTCATAATTCATAAATTATTATGTCATATGTTACACTGTCTGACATCTCCCCCTGCCCACTTCTCTGCTGTCCATCCCCAAGGGAGGAGGCTATTCGTAGATTCTTGTAGTCGGTTCCCCCTTTCCACCCCACATTCCTTCTACCCTCCAGGCATCGCCACTCTCACCATTGGTCCTGAAGGGGTCATCTACCCTGGATTCCCTGTGTTTCCAGTTTCTATCTGTACCAATGTACATCCTCTGGTCTAGCCAGCTTTGTAAGGTGGGATTGGGATTATGATATTGTGGGAAGGAAGCATTAAGAACTAGAGGAAAGTTATATGTTTCATCGTTGCTACCCTGAACCCAGACTGGCTCATCTACTTTCCACAACCCTTCAGTAAGGGGGTGTCCAGGAGGCAAAGGGCACTTACAGAGGTCTAAATACAGGCATGGACATATGTAAATATATTTATATATGACAATGGGAAAATAGATCTATGTGCACATATTATAGGTTTAGTATTAAGTTAGCAAATGGACATTGGGCTTCCACTCAAGTACTCCCTCAATGCAAGAACATTTTGTTCTGTTAAATTGGCATTCCATGATGCTCACCTTCCTGACATGATCACTGAAGAAAAATGTGTGCATAAGCAAATGTGGTGAAGAAAGCTGATAGTGCTCGACTATCAAAAGATATAGCATCTGAAGTCATAAAGTCTTGAAGGTATACAAGTGGCCCTCTAGCTCAGAAACAACAAAGCCCACATGGAAAAAGCACAGCAGCCTGTGTGATCAGGTTTAAGGTATCAAAGAACAAAAAATCAAATTATTGTGAATGAGGCGGAGTACAGATTGGGAACGCCTTACAGAAGGGTCACAGGGAGGAGAAGAGCCAGTCAACGATGAAACATACAACTTTCCTCTAGTTCTTAAATGCTTCCTCTCCCCGATCCCCACCCCCACTATCATGATTCCAATTCTACCTTACAAATACAGCTAGACCCACAGGACATACACTGATACAGACAGGAACTGGAAACACAGGGAATCCCTTCAGGACCAGTGATGAGAGTGGCAAAACCAGGAGGGTAGAAGGAAGATGGGGTAAAAAGGGGGAACCAGTAACAAGAATCTACATATAACTCCCCTCCCTGCAGGATGGACAAGAGAAAAGTCAGTGAAGGCAGATAGATGTTGGACAGTGCTAAATTATCAAGTGTTCATGAGGGAGGGTGTGGCAGGAGGGAGGGAAAACATGTGGAGCAGATACCATAGGCTCAAGTAGAAAGAACATGTTTTGAGATTGATGAAGGAAACAAACATAAAAATGTGCTTGAAACAATAGATTTATGTATGGATTGTGATAAGAGTTGTATGAGCCCCCAATAAAATCATTTAAATAAAGATGGAAAGAATACACAGAGTTATGGTATCAAAAGAATAGGTTGACATTCAACCATTTCCAGAGGTGGCATCGGACCAAGAACCAATAGTACTGAAGGAAGAAGCCCAAGCTGCATTAAAGGCACTAGAGAAACACCAGGCTCTGGGAACTGACAAAATACAGGAAACACTCACTCACCAAGAAATCTGGAAGACAGCTGCCCGGTCAACCCACTGGAAGAAATCCATACTTCTGGCCATTCCAAAGAAAAATGAAGTGATGCAACAGAATGGAAATGATAAAATTTTCACTGATAACACATGCCGGTAAAATTTTGATGAAAATATTTCAAAAATGGTTACAACAGGACATCAACGGTGAGCTGCCAGAAATTCAAGCTGGATTCAGAAGCAGATATGATACAAAGAGAATTCTTGCTGACATGAGATAGATGGTGGATGAAACTATAAAATGGCAGAGAGATGCTTATTTGTGTTTTATTGACTACGCAAAAGCACCAGAAAAGAG